>NC_139745.1:262500-375000 GCF_964211835.1 Anser anser | reverse complement strand
TCAGCTTCTTGTTGCGGTTAGGGTTATGTTTAGGGTTGTTAGGAAAGAGTGAAGACGCAGAGTCCTGTTGAGTGTGGGGTTGTGTAAAGGCTCCTCCAGGGAGTTCAGGTGTACCCAAAGGCTTCCGCTGAGAGCACTTTTTGATGGCAGAAAGTGGCACCGTCCGTGTTTTTTCGGGTCTAACTCGGGTTCAGCTTCTTGTTGCGGTTAGGGTTATGTTTAGGGTTGTTAGGAAAGAGTGAAGACGCAGAGTCCTGTTGAGTGTGGGGTTGCGTAAAGGCTCCCCCAGGGAGTTCAGGTGTACCCAAAGGCTTCCGCTGAGAGCACTTTTTGATGGCAGAAAGTGGCACCGTACGTGTTTTTTCGGGTCTAACTCGGGTTCAGCTTCTTGTTGCGGTTAGGGTTATGTTTAGGGTTGTTAGGAAAGAGTGAAGACGCAGAGTCCTGTTGAGTGTGGGGTTGCGTAAAGGCTCCCCCAGGGAGTTCAGGTGTACCCAAAGGCTTCCGCTGAGAGCACTTTTTGATGGCAGAAAGTGGCACCGTACGTGTTTTTTCGGGTCTAACTTGGGTTCAGCTTCTTGTTCCGGTTAGGGTTATGTTTAGGGTTGTTAGGAAAGAGTGAAGACGCAGAGTCCTGTTGAGTGTGGGGTTGCGTAAAGGCTCCCCCAGGGAGTTCAGGTGTACCCAAAGGCTTCCGCTGAGAGCACTTTTTGACGGCAGAAAGTGGCACCGTACGTGTTTTTTCGGGTCTAACTCGGGTTGAGCTTCTTGTTGCGGTTAGGGTTATGTTTAGGGTTGTTAGGAAAGAGTGAAGACGCAGAGTCCTGTTGAGTGTGGGGTTGCGTAAAGGCTCCCCCAGGGAGTTCAGGTGTACCCAAAGGCTTCCGCTCAGAGCACTTTTTGATGGCAGAAAGTGGCACCGTACGTGTTTTTTTGGGTCTAACTCGGGTTCAGCTTCTTGTTGCGGTTAGCGTTATGTTTAGGGTTGTTAGGAAAGAGTGAAGACGCAGAGTCCTGTTGAGTGTGGGGTTGCGTAAAGGCTCCCCCAGGGAGTTCAGGTGTACCCAAAGTCTTCCGCTGAGAGCACTTTTGGATGGCAGAAAGTGGCACCGTACGTGTTTTTTCGGGTCTAACTCGGGTTGAGCTTCTTGTTGCGGTTAGGGTTATGTTTAGGGTTGTTAGGAAAGAGTGAAGACGCAGAGTCCTGTTGAGTGTGGGGTTGCGTAAAGGCTCCCCCAGGGAGTTCAGGTGTACCCAAAGGCTTCCGCTGAGAGCACTTTTTGATGGCAGAAAGTGGCACCGTACGTGTTTTTTCGGGTCTAACTCGGGTTGAGCTTCTTGTTGCGGTTAGGGTTATGTTTAGGGTTGTTAGGAAAGAGTGAAGACGCAGAGTCCTGTTGAGTGTGGGGTTGCGTAAAGGCTCCCCCAGGGAGTTCAGGTGTACCCAAAGGCTTCTGCTGAGAGCACTTTTGGATGGCAGAAAGTGGCACCGTACGTGTTTTTTTGGGTCTAACTCGGGTTCAGCTTCTTGTTGCGGTTAGGGTTATGTTTAGGGTTGTTAGGAAAGAGTGAAGACGCAGAGTCCTGTTGAGTGTGGGGTTGCGTAAAGGCTCCCCCAGGGAGTTCAGGTGTACCCAAAGGCTTCCGCTGAGAGCACTTTTGGATGGCAGAAAGTGGCACCGTACGTGTTTTTTCGGGTCTAACTCGGGTTCAGCTTCTTGTTGCGGTTAGGGTTATGTTTAGGGTTGTTAGGAAAGAGTGAAGACGCAGAGTCCTGTTGAGTGTGGGGTTGCGTAAAGGCTCCCCCAGGGAGTTCAGGTGTACCCAAAGGCTTCCACTGAGAGCACTTTTTGATGGCAGAAAGTGGCACCGTACGTGTTTTTTCGGGTCTAACTCGGGTTCAGCTTCTTGTTGCGGTTAGGGTTATGTTTAGGGTTGTTAGGAAAGAGTGAAGACGCAGAGTCCTGTTGAGTGTGGGGTTGCGTAAAGGCTCCCCCAGGGAGTTCAGGTGTACCCAAAGGCTTCCGCTGAGAGCACTTTTAGACGGCAGAAAGTGGCACCGTACGTGTTTTTTCGGGTCTAACTCGGGTTCAGCTTCTTGTTGCGGTTAGGGTTATGTTTAGGGTTGTTAGGAAAGAGTGAAGACGCAGAGTCCTGTTGAGTGTGGGGTTGCGTAAAGGCTCCCCCAGGGAGTTCAGGTGTACCCAAAGGCTTCCGCTGAGAGCACTTTTTGATGGCAGAAAGTGGCACCGTACGTGTTTTTTCGGGTCTAACTCGGGTTGAGCTTCTTGTTGCGGTTAGGGTTATGTTTAGGGCTGTTAGGAAAGAGTGAAGACGCAGAGTCCTGTTGAGTGTGGGGTTGCGTAAAGGCTCCCCCAGGGAGTTCAGGTGTACCCAAAGGCTTCCGCTGAGAGCACTTTTTGATGGCAGAAAGTGGCACCGTACGTGTTTTTTCGGGTCTAACTCGGGTTGAGCTTCTTGTTGCGGTTAGGGTTATGTTTAGGGTTGTTAGGAAAGAGTGAAGACGCAGAGTCCTGTTGAGTGTGGGGTTGCGTAAAGGCTCCCCCAGGGAGTTCAGGTGTACCCAAAGGCTTCCGCTGAGAGCACTTTTGCATGGCAGAAAGTGGCACCGTACGTGTTTTTTCGGGTCTAACTCGGGTTCAGCTTCTTGTTGCGGTTAGGGTTATGTTTAGGGTTGTTAGGAAAGAGTGAAGACGCAGAGTCCTGTTGAGTGTGGGGTTGCGTAAAGGCTCCCCCAGGGAGTTCAGGTGTACCCAAAGGCTTCCGCTGAGAGCACTTTTGGATGGCAGAAAGTGGCACCGTACGTGTTTTTTCGGGTCTAACTCGGGTTCAGCTTCTTGTTGCGGTTAGGGTTATGTTTAGGGTTGTTAGGAAAGAGTGAAGACGCAGAGTCCTGTTGAGTGTGGGGTTGCGTAAAGGCTCCCCCAGGGAGTTCAGGTGTACCCAAAGGCTTCCGCTGAGAGCACTTTTTGACGGCAGAAAGTGGCACCGTACGTGTTTTTTCGGGTCTAACTCGGGTTCAGCTTCTTGTTGCTGTTAGGGTTATGTTTAGGGTTGTTAGGAAAGAGTGAAGACGCAGAGTCCTGTTGAGTGTGGGGTTGTGTAAAGGCTCCTCCAGGGAGTTCAGGTGTACCCAAAGGCTTCCGCTGAGAGCACTTTTTGATGGCAGAAAGTGGTACCGTACGTGTTTTTTCGGGTCTAACTCGGGTTCAGCTTCTTGTTGCGGTTAGGGTTATGTTTAGGGTTGTTAGGAAAGAGTGAAGACGCAGAGTCCTGTTGAGTGTGGGGTTGCGTAAAGGCTCCCCCAGGGAGTTCAGGTGTACCCAAAGGCTTCCGCTGAGAGCACTTTTTGATGGCAGAAAGTGGCACCGTACGTGTTTTTTCGGGTCTAACTCGGGTTCAGCTTCTTGTTGCGGTTAGGGTTATGTTTAGGGTTGTTAGGAAAGAGTGAAGACGCAGAGTCCTGTTGAGTGTGGGGTTGCGTAAAGGCTCCCCCAGGGAGTTCAGGTGTACCCAAAGGCTTCCGCTGAGAGCACTTTTTGACGGCAGAAAGTGGCACCGTACGTGTTTTTTCGGGTCTAACTCGGGTTGAGCTTCTTGTTCCGGTTAGGGTTATGTTTAGGGTTGTTAGGAAAGAGTGAAGACTCAGAGTCCTGTTGAGTGTGGGGTTGCGTAAAGGCTCCCCCAGGGAGTTCAGGTGTACCCAAAGGCTTCCGCTGAGAGCACTTTTGGATGGCAGAAAGTGGCACCGTACGTGTTTTTTCGGGTCTAACTCGGGTTGAGCTTCTTGTTGCGGTTAGGGTTATGTTTAGGGTTGTTAGGAAAGAGTGAAGACGCAGAGTCCTGTTGAGTGTGGGGTTGCGTAAAGGCTCCCCCAGGGAGTTCAGGTGTACCCAAAGGCTTCCGCTGAGAGCACTTTTGGATGGCAGAAAGTGGCACCGTACGTGTTTTTTCGGGTCTAACTCGGGTTCAGCTTCTTGTTGCGGTTAGGGTTATGTTTAGGGTTGTTAGGAAAGAGTGAAGACGCAGAGTCCTGTTGAGTGTGGGGTTGCGTAAAGGCTCCCCCAGGGAGTTCAGGTGTACCCAAAGTCTTCCGCTGAGAGCACTTTTTGATGGCAGAAAGTGGCACCGTACGTGTTTTTTCGGGTCTAACTCGGGTTCAGCTTCTTGTTGCGGTTAGGGTTATGTTTAGGGTTGTTAGGAAAGAGTGAAGACGCAGAGTCCTGTTGAGTGTGGGGTTGCGTAAAGGCTCCCCCAGGGAGTTCAGGTGTACCCAAAGGCTTCCGCTGAGAGCACTTTTTGATGGCAGAAAGTGGCACCGTACGTGTTTTTTCGGGTCTAACTCGGGTTGAGCTTCTTGTTGCGGTTAGGGTTATGTTTAGGGTTGTTAGGAAAGAGTGAAGACGCAGAGTCCTGTTGAGTGTGGGGTTGCGTAAAGGCTCCCCCAGGGAGTTCAGGTGTACCCAAAGGCTTCCGCTGAGAGCACTTTTTGAT
The DNA here is from genome assembly GCF_964211835.1 of Anser anser. Classification (NCBI taxonomy): domain Eukaryota; kingdom Metazoa; phylum Chordata; class Aves; order Anseriformes; family Anatidae; genus Anser; species Anser anser. Next base: position 370,485 of record NC_139745.1, on the reverse strand, counting down.
GGCAGAAAGTGGCACCGTACGTGTTTTTTCGGGTCTAACTCGGGTTCAGCTTCTTGTTGCGGTTAGGGTTATGTTTAGGGTTGTTAGGAAAGAGTGAAGACGCAGAGTCCTGTTGAGTGTGGGGTTGCGTAAAGGCTCCCCCAGGGAGTTCAGGTGTACCCAAAGGCTTCCACTGAGAGCACTTTTTGATGGCAGAAAGTGGCACCGTACGTGTTTTTTCGGGTCTAACTCGGGTTCAGCTTCTTGTTGCGGTTAGGGTTATGTTTAGGGTTGTTAGGAAAGAGTGAAGACGCAGAGTCCTGTTGAGTGTGGGGTTGCGTAAAGGCTCCCCCAGGGAGTTCAGGTGTACCCAAAGGCTTCTGCTGAGAGCACTTTTTGATGGCAGAAAGTGGCACCGTACGTGTTTTTTCGGGTCTAACTCGGGTTGAGCTTCTTGTTGCGCTTAGGGATATGTTTAGGGTTGTTAGGAAAGAGTGAAGACGCAGAGTCCTGTTGAGTGTGGGGTTGCGTAAAGGCTCCCCCAGGGAGTTCAGGTGTACCCAAAGGCTTCCGCTGAGAGCACTTTTGGATGGCAGAAAGTGGCACCGTACGTGTTTTTTCGGGTCTAACTCGGGTTCAGCTTCTTGTTGCGGTTAGGGTTATGTTTAGGGTTGTTAGGAAAGAGTGAAGACGCAGAGTCCTGTTGAGTGTGGGGTTGCGTAAAGGCTCCCCCAGGGAGTTCAGGTGTACCCAAAGGCTTCCGCTGAGAGCACTTTTTGATGGCAGAAAGTGGCACCGTACGTGTTTTTTCGGGTCTAACTCGGGTTCAGCTTCTTGTTGCGGTTAGGGTTATGTTTAGGGTTGTTAGGAAAGAGTGAAGACGCAGAGTCCTGTTGAGTGTGGGGTTGCGTAAAGGCTCCCCCAGGGAGTTCAGGTGTACCCAAAGGCTTCCGCTGAGAGCACTTTTTGACGGCAGAAAGTGGCACCGTACGTGTTTTTTCGGGTCTAACTCGGGTTCAGCTTCTTGTTGCGGTTAGGGTTATGTTTAGGGTTGTTAGGAAAGAGTGAAGACGCAGAGTCCTGTTGAGTGTGGGGTTGCGTAAAGGCTCCCCCAGGGAGTTCAGGTGTACCCAAAGGCTTCCGCTGAGAGCACTTTTGGATGGCAGAAAGTGGCACCGTCCGTGTTTTTTCGGGTCTAACTCGGGTTCAGCTTCTTGTTGCGGTTAGGGTTATGTTTAGGGTTGTTAGGAAAGAGTGAAGACGCAGAGTCCTGTTGAGTGTGGGATTGCGTAAAGGCTCCCCCAGGGAGTTCAGGTGTACCCAAAGGCTTCCGCTGAGAGCACTTTTGGATGGCAGAAAGTGGCACCGTACGTGTTTTTTCGGGTCTAACTCGGGTTCAGCTTCTTGTTGCGGTTAGGGTTATGTTTAGGGTTGTTAGGAAAGAGTGAAGACGCAGAGTCCTGTTGAGTGTGGGGTTGCGTAAAGGCTCCCCCAGGGAGTTCAGGTGTACCCAAAGGCTTCCGCTGAGAGCACTTTTGGATGGCAGAAAGTGGCACCGTACGTGTTTTTTCGGGTCTAACTCGGGTTGAGCTTCTTGTTGCGGTTAGGGTTATGTTTAGGGTTGTTAGGAAAGAGTGAAGACGCAGAGTCCTGTTGAGTGTGGGGTTGCGTAAAGGCTCCTCCAGGGAGTTCAGGTGTACCCAAAGGCTTCCGCTGAGAGCACTTTTTGATGGCAGATAGTGGCACCGTACGTGTTTTTTCGGGTCTAACTCGGGTTCAGCTTCTTGTTGCGGTTAGGGTTATGTTTAGGGTTGTTAGGAAAGAGTGAAGACGCAGAGTCCTGTTGAGTGTGGGGTTGCGTAAAGGCTCCTCCAGGGAGTTCAGGTGTACCCAAAGTCTTCCGCTGAGAGCACTTTTGGATGGCAGAAAGTGGCACCGTACGTGTTTTTTCGGGTCTAACTCGGGTTCAGCTTCTTGTTGCGGTTAGGGTTATGTTTAGGGTTGTTAGGAAAGAGTGAAGACGCAGAGTCCTGTTGAGTGTGGGGTTGCGTAAAGGCTCCCCCAGGGAGTTCAGGTGTACCCAAAGGCTTCCGCTGAGAGCACTTTTGGATGGCAGAAAGTGGCACCGTACGTGTTTTTTCGGGTCTAACTCGGGTTCAGCTTCTTGTTGCGGTTAGGGTTATGTTTAGGGTTGTTAGGAAAGAGTGAAGACGCAGAGTCCTGTTGAGTGTGGGGTTGCGTAAAGGCTCCCCCAGGGAGTTCAGGTGTACCCAAAGGCTTCCGCTGAGAGCACTTTTGGATGGCAGAAAGTGGCACCGTACGTGTTTTTTCGGGTCTAACTCGGGTTGAGCTTCTTGTTGCGGTTAGGGTTATGTTTAGGGTTGTTAGGAAAGAGTGAAGACGCAGAGTCCTGTTGAGTGTGGGGTTGCGTAAAGGCTCCCCCAGGGAGTTCAGGTGTACCCAAAGGCTTCCGCTGAGAGCACTTTTTGACGGCAGAAAGTGGCACCGTACGTGTTTTTTCGGGTCTAACTCGGGTTCAGCTTCTTGTTGCGGTTAGGGTTATGTTTAGGGTTGTTAGGAAAGAGTGAAGACGCAGAGTCCTGTTGAGTGTGGGGTTGCTTAAAGGCTCCCCCAGGGAGTTCAGGTGTACCCAAAGGCTTCCGCTGAGAGCACTTTTTGATGGCAGAAAGTGGCACCGTACGTGTTTTTTCGGGTCTAACTCGGGTTCAGCTTCTTGTTGCGGTTAGGCTTATGTTTAGGGTTGTTAGGAAAGAGTGAAGACGCAGAGTCCTGTTGAGTGTGGGGTTGCGTAAAGGCTCCCCCAGGGAGTTCAGGTGTACCCAAAGGCTTCCGCTGAGAGCACTTTTTGATGGCAGAAAGTGGCACCGTACGTGTTTTTTCGGGTCTAACTCGGGTTCAGCTTCTTGTTCCGGTTAGGGTTATGTTTAGGGTTGTTAGGAAAGAGTGAAGACGCAGAGTCCTGTTGAGTGTGGGGTTGCGTAAAGGCTCCCCCAGGGAGTTCAGGTGTACCCAAAGGCTTCCGCTGAGAGCACTTTTTGACGGCAGAAAGTGGCACCGTACGTGTTTTTTCGGGTCTAACTCGGGTTCAGTTTCTTGTTGCGGTTAGGGTTATGTTTAGGGTTGTTAGGAAAGAGTGAAGACTCAGAGTCCTGTTGAGTGTGGGGTTGCGTAAAGGCTCCCCCAGGGAGTTCAGGTGTACCCAAAGGCTTCCGCTGAGAGCACTTTTTGATGGCAGAAAGTGGCACCGTACGTGTTTTTTCGGGTCTAACTCGGGTTCAGCTTCTTGTTGCGGTTATGGTTATGTTTAGGGTTGTTAGGAAAGAGTGAAGACGCAGAGTCCTGCTGAGTGTGGGGTTGCGTAAAGGCTCCCCCAGGGAGTTCAGGTGTATCCAAAGGCTTCCGCTGAGAGCACTTTTTGATGGCAGAAAGTGGCACCGTACGTGTTTTTTCGGGTCTAACTCGGGTTCAGCTTCTTGTTGCGGTTAGGGTTATGTTTAGGGTTGTTAGGAAAGAGTGAAGACGCAGAGTCCTGTTGAGTGTGGGGTTGCGTAAAGGCTCCCCCAGGGAGTTCAGGTGTACCCAAAGGCTTCCGCTGAGAGCACTTTTTGACGGCAGAAAGTGGCACCGTACGTGTTTTTTCGGGTCTAACTCGGGTTCAGCTTCTTGTTCCGGTTAGGGTTATGTTTAGGGTTGTTAGGAAAGAGTGAAGACTCAGAGTCCTGTTGAGTGTGGGGTTGCGTAAAGGCTCCCCCAGGGAGTTCAGGTGTACCCAAAGGCTTCCGCTGAGAGCACTTTTTGATGGCAGAAAGTGGCACCGTACGTGTTTTTTCGGGTCTAACTCGGGTTCAGCTTCTTGTTGCGGTTAGGGTTATGTTTAGGGTTGTTAGGAAAGAGTGAAGACGCAGAGTCCTGTTGAGTGTGGGGTTGCGTAAAGGCTCCCCCAGGGAGTTCAGGTGTACCCAAAGGCTTCCGCTGAGAGCACTTTTGGATGGCAGAAAGTGGCACCGTACGTGTTTTTTCGGGTCTAACTCGGGTTCAGCTTCTTGTTGCGGTTAGGGTTATGTTTAGGGTTGTTAGGAAAGAGTGAAGACGCAGAGTCCTGTTGAGTGTGGGATTGCGTAAAGGCTCCCCCAGGGAGTTCAGGTGTACCCAAAGGCTTCCGCTGAGAGCACTTTTTGATGGCAGAAAGTGGCACCGTACGTGTTTTTTCGGGTCTAACTCGGGTTCAGCTTCTTGTTGCGGTTAGGGTTATGTTTAGGGTTGTTAGGAAAGAGTGAAGACTCAGAGTCCTGTTGAGTGTGGGGTTGCGTAAAGGCTCCCCCAGGGAGTTCAGGTGTACCCAAAGGCTTCCGCTGAGAGCACTTTTTGACGGCAGAAAGTGGCACCGTACGTGTTTTTTCGGGTCTAACTCGGGTTGAGCTTCTTGTTGCGGTTAGGGTTATGTTTAGGGTTGTTAGGAAAGAGTGAAGACGCAGAGTCCTGTTGAGTGTGGGGTTGCGTAAAGGCTCCTCCAGGGAGTTCAGGTGTACCCAAAGGCTTCCGCTGAGAGCACTTTTTGATGGCAGAAAGTGGCACCGTACGTGTTTTTTCGGGTCTAACTCGGGTTCAGCTTCTTGTTGCGGTTAGGGTTATGTTTAGGGTTGTTAGGAAAGAGTGAAGACGCAGAGTCCTGTTGAGTGTGGAGTTGCGTAAAGGCTCCCCCAGGGAGTTCAGGTGTACCCAAAGGCTTCCGCTGAGAGCACTTTTTGATGGCAGAAAGTGGCACCGTACGTGTTTTTTCGGGTCTAACTCGGGTTCAGCTTCTTGTTGCGGTTAGGGTTATGTTTAGGGTTGTTAGGAAAGAGTGAAGACGCAGAGTCCTGTTGAGTGTGGGGTTGCGTAAAGGCTCCCCCAGGGAGTTCAGGTGTACCCAAAGGCTTCCGCTGAGAGCACTTTTTGATGGCAGAAAGTGGCACCGTACGTGTTTTTTCGGGTCTAACTCGGGTTCAGCTTCTTGTTGCGGTTAGGGTTATGTTTAGGGTTGTTAGGAAAGAGTGAAGACGCAGAGTCCTGTTGAGTGTGGGGTTGCGTAAAGGCTCCCCCAGGGAGTTCAGGTGTACCCAAAGGCTTCCGCTGAGAGCACTTTTTGACGGCAGAAAGTGGCACCGTACGTGTTTTTTCGGGTCTAACTCGGGTTCAGCTTCTTGTTGCGGTTAGGGTTATGTTTAGGGTTGTTAGGAAAGAGTGAAGACGCAGAGTCCTGTTGAGTGTGGGGTTGCGTAAAGGCTCCCCCAGGGAGTTCAGGTGTACCCAAAGGCTTCCGCTGAGAGCACTTTTGGATGGCAGAAAGTGGCACCGTACGTGTTTTTTCGGGTCTAACTCGGGTTCAGCTTCTTGTTGCGGTTAGGGTTATGTTTAGGGTTGTTAGGAAAGAGTGAAGACGCAGAGTCCTGTTGAGTGTGGGGTTGCGTAAAGGCTCCCCCAGGGAGTTCAGGTGTACCCAAAGGCTTCCGCTGAGAGCACTTTTGGATGGCAGAAAGTGGCACCGTACGTGTTTTTTCGGGTCTAACTCGGGTTCAGCTTCTTGTTGCGGTTAGGGTTATGTTTAGGGTTGTTAGGAAAGAGTGAAGACGCAGAGTCCTGTTGAGTGTGGGGTTGTGTAAAGGCTCCTCCAGGGAGTTCAGGTGTACCCAAAGGCTTCCGCTGAGAGCACTTTTGGATGGCAGAAAGTGGCACCGTACGTGTTTTTTCGGGTCTAACTCGGGTTCAGCTTCTTGTTGCGGTTAGGGTTATGTTTAGGGTTGTTAGGAAAGAGTGAAGACGCAGAGTCCTGTTGAGTGTGGGGTTGCGTAAAGGCTCCCCCAGGGAGTTCAGGTGTACCCAAAGGCTTCCGCTGAGAGCACTTTTGGATGGCAGAAAGTGGCACCGTATGTGTTTTTTCGGGTCTAACTCGGGTTCAGCTTCTTGTTGCGGTTAGGGTTATGTTTAGGGTTGTTAGGAAAGAGTGAAGACGCAGAGTCCTGTTGAGTGTGGGGTTGCGTAAAGGCTCCCCCAGGGAGTTCAGGTGTACCCAAAGGCTTCCGCTGAGAGCACTTTTTGACGGCAGAAAGTGGCACCGTACGTGTTTTTTCGGGTCTAACTCGGGTTCAGCTTCTTGTTGCGGTTAGGGTTATGTTTAGGGTTGTTAGGAAAGAGTGAAGACGCAGAGTCCTGTTGAGTGTGGGGTTGCGTAAAGGCTCCCCCAGGGAGTTCAGGTGTACCCAAAGGCTTCCGCTGAGAGCACTTTTTGACGGCAGAAAGTGGCACCGTACGTGTTTTTTCGGGTCTAACTCGGGTTGAGCTTCTTGTTGCGGTTAGGGTTATGTTTAGGGTTGTTAGGAAAGAGTGAAGACGCAGAGTCCTGTTGAGTGTGGGGTTGCGTAAAGGCTCCCCCAGGGAGTTCAGGTGTACCCAGAGGCTTCCGCTGAGAGCACTTTTTGATGGCAGAAAGTGGCACCGTACGTGTTTTTTCGGGTCTAACTCGGGTTCAGCTTCTTGTTGCGGTTAGGGTTATGTTTAGGGTTGTTAGGAAAGAGTGAAGACGCAGAGTCCTGTTGAGTGTGGGGTTGCGTAAAGGCTCCCCCAGGGAGTTCAGGTGTACCCAAAGGCTTCCGCTGAGAGCACTTTTGGATGGCAGAAAGTGGCACCGTACGTGTTTTTTCGGGTCTAACTCGGGTTCAGCTTCTTGTTGCGGTTAGGGTTATGTTTAGGGTTGTTAGGAAAGAGTGAAGACGCAGAGTCCTGTTGAGTGTGGGATTGCGTAAAGGCTCCCCCAGGGAGTTCAGGTGTACCCAAAGGCTTCCGCTGAGAGCACTTTTGGATGGCAGAAAGTGGCACCGTACGTGTTTTTTCGGGTCTAACTCGGGTTCAGCTTCTTGTTGCGGTTAGGGTTATGTTTAGGGTTGTTAGGAAAGAGTGAAGACGCAGAGTCCTGTTGAGTGTGGGGTTGCGTAAAGGCTCCCCCAGGGAGTTCAGGTGTACCCAAAGGCTTCCGCTGAGAGCACTTTTGGATGGCAGAAAGTGGCACCGTACGTGTTTTTTCGGGTCTAACTCGGGTTCAGCTTCTTGTTGCGGTTAGGGTTATGTTTAGGGTTGTTAGGAAAGAGTGAAGACGCAGAGTCCTGTTGAGTGTGGGGTTGCGTAAAGGCTCCTCCAGGGAGTTCAGGTGTACCCAAAGGCTTCCGCTGAGAGCACTTTTGGATGGCAGAAAGTGGCACCGTACGTGTTTTTTCGGGTCTAACTCGGGTTGAGCTTCTTGTTGCGGTTAGGGTTATGTTTAGGGTTGTTAGGAAAGAGTGAAGACGCAGAGTCCTGTTGAGTGTGGGGTTGCGTAAAGGCTCCCCCAGGGAGTTCAGGTGTACCCAAAGGCTTCCGCTGAGAGCACTTTTTGATGGCAGATAGTGGCACCGTACGTGTTTTTTCGGGTCTAACTCGGGTTGAGCTTCTTGTTGCGGTTAGGGTTATGTTTAGGGTTGTTAGGAAAGAGTGAAGACGCAGAGTCCTGTTGAGTGTGGGGTTGCGTAAAGGCTCCCCCAGGGAGTTCAGGTGTACCCAAAGTCTTCCGCTGAGAGCACTTTTGGATGGCAGAAAGTGGCACCGTACGTGTTTTTTCGGGTCTAACTCGGGTTCAGCTTCTTGTTGCGGTTAGGGTTATGTTTAGGGTTGTTAGGAAAGAGTGAAGACGCAGAGTCCTGTTGAGTGTGGGGTTGCGTAAAGGCTCCCCCAGGGAGTTCAGGTGTACCCAAAGGCTTCCGCTGAGAGCACTTTTTGATGGCAGAAAGTGGCACCGTACGTGTTTTTTCGGGTCTAACTCGGGTTCAGCTTCTTGTTGCGGTTAGGGTTATGTTTAGGGTTGTTAGGAAAGAGTGAAGACGCAGAGTCCTGTTGAGTGTGGGGTTGCGTAAAGGCTCCCCCAGGGAGTTCAGGTGTACCCAAAGGCTTCCGCTGAGAGCACTTTTGGATGGCAGAAAGTGGCACCGTACGTGTTTTTTCGGGTCTAACTCGGGTTCAGCTTCTTGTTGCGGTTAGGGTTATGTTTAGGGTTGTTAGGAAAGAGTGAAGACGCAGAGTCCTGTTGAGTGTGGGGTTGCGTAAAGGCTCCCCCAGGGAGTTCAGGTGTACCCAAAGGCTTCCGCTGAGAGCACTTTTTGACGGCAGAAAGTGGCACCGTACGTGTTTTTTCGGGTCTAACTCGGGTTCAGCTTCTTGTTGCGGTTAGGGTTATGTTTAGGGTTGTTAGGAAAGAGTGAAGACGCAGAGTCCTGTTGAGTGTGGGGTTGCGTAAAGGCTCCCCCAGGGAGTTCAGGTGTACCCAAAGGCTTCCGCTGAGAGCACTTTTTGATGGCAGAAAGTGGCACCGTACGTGTTTTTTCGGGTCTAACTCGGGTTCAGCTTCTTGTTGCGGTTAGGGTTATGTTTAGGGTTTTTAGGAAAGAGTGAAGACGCAGGGTCCTGTTGAGTGTGGGGTTGCGTAAAGGCTCCCCCAGGGAGTTCAGGTGTACCCAAAGGCTTCCGCTGAGAGCACTTTTTGATGGCAGAAAGTGGCACCGTACGTGTTTTTTCGGGTCTAACTCGGGTTCAGCTTCTTGTTGCGGTTAGGGTTATGTTTAGGGTTGTTAGGAAAGAGTGAAGACGCAGAGTCCTGTTGAGTGTGGGGTTGCGTAAAGGCTCCCCCAGGGAGTTCAGGTGTACCCAAAGGCTTCCGCTGAGAGCACTTTTGGATGGCAGAAAGTGGCACCGTACGTGTTTTTTCGGGTCTAACTCGGGTTCAGCTTCTTGTTGCGGTTAGGGTTATGTTTAGGGTTGTTAGGAAAGAGTGAAGACGCAGAGTCCTGTTGAGTGTGGGGTTGCGTAAAGGCTCCCCCAGGGAGTTCAGGTGTACCCAAAGGCTTCCGCTGAGAGCACTTTTTGATGGCAGAAAGTGGCACCGTACGTGTTTTTTCGGGTCTAACTCGGGTTGAGCTTCTTGTTGCGGTTAGGGTTATGTTTAGGGTTGTTAGGAAAGAGTGAAGACGCAGAGTCCTGCTGAGTGTGGGGTTGCGTAAAGGCTCCCCCAGGGAGTTCAGGTGTACCCAAAGGCTTCCGCTGAGAGCACTTTTTGATGGCAGAAAGTGGCACCGTACGTGTTTTTTCGGGTCTAACTCGGGTTCAGCTTCTTGTTCCGGTTAGGGTTATGTTTAGGGTTGTTAGGAAAGAGTGAAGACGCAGAGTCCTGTTGAGTGTGGGGTTGCGTAAAGGCTCCCCCAGGGAGTTCAGGTGTACCCAAAGGCTTCCGCTGAGAGCACTTTTTGACGGCAGAAAGTGGCACCGTACGTGTTTTTTCGGGTCTAACTCGGGTTCAGCTTCTTGTTGCGGTTAGGGTTATGTTTAGGGTTGTTAGGAAAGAGTGAAGACTCAGAGTCCTGTTGAGTGTGGGGTTGCGTAAAGGCTCCCCCAGGGAGTTCAGGTGTACCCAAAGGCTTCCGCTGAGAGCACTTTTTGATGGCAGAAAGTGGCACCGTACGTGTTTTTTCGGGTCTAACTCGGGTTCAGCTTCTTGTTGCGGTTAGGGTTATGTTTAGGGTTGTTAGGAAAGAGTGAAGACGCAGAGTCCTGTTGAGTGTGGGGTTGCGTAAAGGCTCCCCCAGGGAGTTCAGGTGTACCCAAAGGCTTCCGCTGAGAGCACTTTTGGATGGCAGAAAGTGGCACCGTACGTGTTTTTTCGGGTCTAACTCGGGTTCAGCTTCTTGTTCCGGTTAGGGTTATGTTTAGGGTTGTTAGGAAAGAGTGAAGACGCAGAGTCCTGTTGAGTGTGGGGTTGCGTAAAGGCTCCCCCAGGGAGTTCAGGTGTACCCAAAGGCTTCCGCTGAGAGCACTTTTAGATGGCAGAAAGTGGCACCGTACGTGTTTTTTCGGGTCTAACTCGGGTTCAGCTTCTTGTTGCGGTTAGGGTTATGTTTAGGGTTGTTAGGAAAGAGTGAAGACGCAGAGTCCTGTTGAGTGTGGGGTTGCGTAAAGGCTCCCCCAGGGAGTTCAGGTGTACCCAAAGGCTTCCGCTGAGAGCACTTTTTGACGGCAGAAAGTGGCACCGTACGTGTTTTTTCGGGTCTAACTCGGGTTCAGCTTCTTGTTGCGGTTAGGGTTATGTTTAGGGTTGTTAGGAAAGAGTGAAGACGCAGAGTCCTGTTGAGTGTGGGGTTGCGTAAAGGCTCCCCCAGGGAGTTCAGGTGTACCCAAAGGCTTCCGCTGAGAGCACTTTTAGACGGCAGAAAGTGGCACCGTACGTGCTTTTTCGGGTCTAACTCGGGTTCAGCTTCTTGTTCCGGTTAGGGTTATGTTTAGGGTTGTTAGGAAAGAGTGAAGACGCAGAGTCCTGTTGAGTGTGGGGTTGCGTAAAGGCTCCCCCAGGGAGTTCAGGTGTACCCAAAGGCTTCCTCTGAGAGCACTTTTTGATGGCAGAAAGTGGCACCGTACGTGTTTTTTCGGGTCTAACTCGGGTTCAGCTTCTTGTTGCGGTTAGGGTTATGTTTAGGGTTGTTAGGAAAGAGTGAAGACGCAGAGTCCTGTTGAGTGTGGGGTTGCGTAAAGGCTCCCCCAGGGAGTTCAGGTGTACCCAAAGGCTTCCGCTGAGAGCACTTTTTGATGGCAGAAAGTGGCACCGTACGTGTTTTTTCGGGTCTAACTCGGGTTCAGCTTCTTGTTGCGGTTAGGGTTATGTTTAGGGTTGTTAGGAAAGAGTGAAGACGCAGAGTCCTGTTGAGTGTGGGGTTGCGTAAAGGCTCCCCCAGGGAGTTCAGGTGTACCCAAAGGCTTCCGCTGAGAGCACTTTTGGATGGCAGAAAGTGGCACCGTACGTGTTTTTTCGGGTCTAACTCGGGTTCAGCTTCTTGTTGCGGTTAGGGATATGTTTAGGGTTGTTAGGAAAGAGTGAAGACGCAGAGTCCTGTTGAGTGTGGGGTTGCGTAAAGGCTCCCCCAGGGAGTTCAGGTGTACCCAAAGGCTTCCGCTGAGAGCACTTTTTGATGGCAGAAAGTGGCACCGTACGTGTTTTTTCGGGTCTAACTCGGGTTGAGCTTCTTGTTGCGGTTAGGGTTATGTTTAGGGTTGTTAGGAAAGAGTGAAGACGCAGAGTCCTGTTGAGTGTGGGGTTGCGTAAAGGCTCCCCCAGGGAGTTCAGGTGTACCCAAAGGCTTCCGCTGAGAGCACTTTTTGATGGCAGAAAGTGGCACCGTACGTGTTTTTTCGGGTCTAACTCGGGTTGAGCTTCTTGTTCCGGTTAGGGTTATGTTTAGGGTTGTTAGGAAAGAGTGAAGACGCAGAGTCCTGTTGAGTGTGGGGTTGCGTAAAGGCTCCTCCAGGGAGTTCAGGTGTACCCAAAGGCTTCCGCTGAGAGCACTTTTTGATGGCAGAAAGTGGCACCGTACGTGTTTTTTCGGGTCTAACTCGGGTTCAGCTTCTTGTTGCGGTTAGGGTTATGTTTAGGGTTGTTAGGAAAGAGTGAAGACGCAGAGTCCTGTTGAGTGTGGGGTTGCGTAAAGGCTCCCCCAGGGAGTTCAGGTGTACCCAAAGGCTTCCGCTGAGAGCACTTTTTGATGGCAGAAAGTGGCACCGTACGTGTTTTTTCGGGTCTAACTCGGGTTCAGCTTCTTGTTGCGGTTAGGGTTATGTTTAGGGTTGTTAGGAAAGAGTGAAGACGCAGAGTCCTGTTGAGTGTGGGGTTGCGTAAAGGCTCCCCCAGGGAGTTCAGGTGTACCCAAAGGCTTCCGCTGAGAGCACTTTTTGATGGCAGAAAGTGGCACCGTACGTGTTTTTTCGGGTCTAACTCGGGTTCAGCTTCTTGTTGCGGTTAGGGTTATGTTTAGGGTTGTTAGGAAAGAGTGAAGACGCAGAGTCCTGTTGAGTGTGGGGTTGCGTAAAGGCTCCCCCAGGGAGTTCAGGTGTACCCAAAGGCTTCCGCTGAGAGCACTTTTTGATGGCAGAAAGTGGCACCGTACGTGTTTTTTCGGGTCTAACTCGGGTTGAGCTTCTTGTTGCGGTTAGGGTTATGTTTAGGGTTGTTAGGAAAGAGTGAAGACGCAGAGTCCTGTTGAGTGTGGGGTTGCGTAAAGGCTCCCCCAGGGAGTTCAGGTGTACCCAAAGGCTTCCGCTGAGAGCACTTTTTGATGGCAGAAAGTGGCACCGTACGTGTTTTTTCGGGTCTAACTCGGGTTCAGCTTCTTGTTGCGGTTAGGGTTATGTTTAGGGTTGTTAGGAAAGAGTGAAGACGCAGAGTCCTGTTGAGTGTGGGGTTGCGTAAAGGCTCCCCCAGGGAGTTCAGGTGTACCCAAAGGCTTCCGCTGAGAGCACTTTTGGATGGCAGAAAGTGGCACCGTACGTGTTTTTTCGGGTCTAACTCGGGTTCAGCTTCTTGTTGCAGTTAGGGTTATGTTTAGGGTTGTTAGGAAAGAGTGAAGACGCAGAGTCCTGTTGAGTGTGGGGTTGCGTAAAGGCTCCCCCAGGGAGTTCAGGTGTACCCAAAGGCTTCCGCTGAGAGCACTTTTTGATGGCAGAAAGTGGCACCGTACGTGTTTTTTCGGGTCTAACTCGGGTTGAGCTTCTTGTTGCAGTTAGGGTTATGTTTAGGGTTGTTAGGAAAGAGTGAAGACGCAGAGTCCTGTTGAGTGTGGAGTTGCGTAAAGGCTCCCCCAGGGAGTTCAGGTGTACCCAAAGGCTTCCGCTGAGAGCACTTTTTGATGGCAGAAAGTGGCACCGTACGTGTTTTTTCGGGTCTAACTCGGGTTCAGCTTCTTGTTGCGGTTAGGGTTATGTTTAGGGTTGTTAGGAAAGAGTGAAGACGCAGAGTCCTGTTGAGTGTGGGGTTGCGTAAAGGCTCCCCCAGGGAGTTCAGGTGTACCCAAAGGCTTCCGCTGAGAGCACTTTTTGATGGCAGAAAGTGGCACCGTACGTGTTTTTTCGGGTCTAACTCGGGTTCAGCTTCTTGTTGCAGTTAGGGTTATGTTTAGGGTTGTTAGGAAAGAGTGAAGACGCAGAGTCCTGTTGAGTGTGGGGTTGCGTAAAGGCTCCCCCAGGGAGTTCAGGTGTACCCAAAGGCTTCCGCTGAGAGCACTTTTTGACGGCAGAAAGTGGCACCGTACGTGTTTTTTCGGGTCTAACTCGGGTTGAGCTTCTTGTTGCGGTTAGGGTTATGTTTAGGGTTGTTAGGAAAGAGTGAAGACTCAGAGTCCTGTTGAGTGTGGGGTTGCGTAAAGGCTCCCCCAGGGAGTTCAGGTGTACCCAAAGGCTTCCGCTGAGAGCACTTTTTGATGGCAGAAAGTGGCACCGTACGTGTTTTTTCGGGTCTAACTCGGGTTCAGCTTCTTGTTGCGGTTAGAGTTATGTTTAGGGTTGTTAGGAAAGAGTGAAGACGCAGAGTCCTGTTGAGTGTGGGGTTGCGTAAAGGCTCCCCCAGGGAGTTCAGGTGTACCCAAAGGCTTCCGCTGAGAGCACTTTTTGATGGCAGAAAGTGGCACCGTACGTGTTTTTTCGGGTCTAACTCGGGTTCAGCTTCTTGTTGCGGTTAGGGTTATGTTTAGGGTTGTTAGGAAAGAGTGAAGACGCAGAGTCCTGTTGAGTGTGGGGTTGCATAAAGGCTCCCCCAGGGAGTTCAGGTGTACCCAAAGGCTTCCGCTGAGAGCACTTTTAGACGGCAGAAAGTGGCACCGTACGTGCTTTTTCGGGTCTAACTCGGGTTCAGCTTCTTGTTGCGGTTAGGGTTATGTTTAGGGTTGTTAGGAAAGAGTGAAGACGCAGAGTCCTGTTGAGTGTGGGGTTGCGTAAAGGCTCCCCCAGGGAGTTCAGGTGTACCCAAAGGCTTCCTCTGAGAGCACTTTTGGATGGCAGAAAGTGGCACCGTACGTGTTTTTTCGGGTCTAACTCGGGTTCAGCTTCTTGTTGCGGTTAGGGTTATGTTTAGGGTTGTTAGGAAAGAGTGAAGACGCAGAGTCCTGTTGAGTGTGGGGTTGCGTAAAGGCTCCCCCAGGGAGTTCAGGTGTACCCAAAGGCTTCCGCTGAGAGCACTTTTGGATGGCAGAAAGTGGCACCGTACGTGTTTTTTCGGGTCTAACTCGGGTTCAGCTTCTTGTTGCGGTTAGGGTTATGTTTAGGGTTGTTAGGAAAGAGTGAAGACGCAGAGTCCTGTTGAGTGTGGGGTTGCGTAAAGGCTCCCCCAGGGAGTTCAGGTGTACCCAAAGGCTTCCGCTGAGAGCACTTTTTGATGGCAGAAAGTGGCACCGTACGTGTTTTTTCGGGTCTAACTCGGGTTCAGCTTCTTGTTGCGGTTAGGATTATGTTTAGGGTTGTTAGGAAAGAGTGAAGACGCAGAGTCCTGTTGAGTGTGGGGTTGCGTAAAGGCTCCCCCAGGGAGTTCAGGTGTACCCAAAGGCTTCCGCTGAGAGCACTTTTTGATGGCAGAAAGTGGCACCGTACGTGTTTTTTCGGGTCTAACTCGGGTTCAGCTTCTTGTTGCGGTTAGGGTTATGTTTAGGGTTGTTAGGAAAGAGTGAAGACGCAGAGTCCTGTTGAGTGTGGGGTTGCATAAAGGCTCCCCCAGGGAGTTCAGGTGTACCCAAAGGCTTCCGCTGAGAGCACTTTTAGACGGCAGAAAGTGGCACCGTACGTGCTTTTTCGGGTCTAACTCGGGTTCAGCTTCTTGTTGCGGTTAGGGTTATGTTTAGGGTTGTTAGGAAAGAGTGAAGACGCAGAGTCCTGTTGAGTGTGGGGTTGCGTAAAGGCTCCCCCAGGGAGTTCAGGTGTACCCAAAGGCTTCCTCTGAGAGCACTTTTGGATGGCAGAAAGTGGCACCGTACGTGTTTTTTCGGGTCTAACTCGGGTTCAGCTTCTTGTTGCGGTTAGGGTTATGTTTAGGGTTGTTAGGAAAGAGTGAAGACGCAGAGTCCTGTTGAGTGTGGGGTTGCGTAAAGGCTCCCCCAGGGAGTTCAGGTGTACCCAAAGGCTTCCGCTGAGAGCACTTTTGGATGGCAGAAAGTGGCACCGTACGTGTTTTTTCGGGTCTAACTCGGGTTGAGCTTCTTGTTGCGGTTAGGGTTATGTTTAGGGTTGTTAGGAAAGAGTGAAGACGCAGAGTCCTGTTGAGTGTGGGGTTGCGTAAAGGCTCCTCCAGGGAGTTCAGGTGTACCCAAAGGCTTCCGCTGAGAGCACTTTTTGATGGCAGAAAGTGGCACCGTACGTGTTTTTTCGGGTCTAACTCGGGTTGAGCTTCTTGTTGCGGTTAGGGTTATGTTTAGGGTTGTTAGGAAAGAGTGAAGACGCAGAGTCCTGTTGAGTGTGGGGTTGCGTAAAGGCTCCCCCAGGGAGTTCAGGTGTACCCAAAGGCTTCCGCTGAGAGCACTTTTTGATGGCAGAAAGTGGCACCGTACGTGTTTTTTCGGGTCTAACTCGGGTTCAGCTTCTTGTTGCGGTTAGGGTTATGTTTAGGGTTGTTAGGAAAGAGTGAAGACGCAGAGTCCTGTTGAGTGTGGGGTTGCGTAAAGGCTCCCCCAGGGAGTTCAGGTGTACCCAAAGGCTTCCGCTGAGAGCACTTTTTGATGGCAGAAAGTGGCACCGTACGTGTTTTTTCGGGTCTAACTCGGGTTCAGCTTCTTGTTGCGGTTAGGGTTATGTTTAGGGTTGTTAGGAAAGAGTGAAGACGCAGAGTCCTGTTGAGTGTGGAGTTGCGTAAAGGCTCCCCCAGGGAGTTCAGGTGTACCCAAAGGCTTCCGCTGAGAGCACTTTTTGATGGCAGAAAGTGGCACCGTACGTGTTTTTTCGGGTCTAACTCGGGTTCAGCTTCTTGTTGCGGTTAGGGTTATGTTTAGGGTTGTTAGGAAAGAGTGAAGACGCAGAGTCCTGTTGAGTGTGGGGTTGTGTAAAGGCTCCCCCAGGGAGTTCAGGTGTACCCAAAGGCTTCCGCTGAGAGCACTTTTTGATGGCAGAAAGTGGCACCGTACGTGTTTTTTCGGGTCTAACTCGGGTTCAGCTTCTTGTTGCAGTTAGGGTTATGTTTAGGGTTGTTAGGAAAGAGTGAAGACGCAGAGTCCTGTTGAGTGTGGGGTTGCGTAAAGGCTCCCCCAGGGAGTTCAGGTGTACCCAAAGGCTTCCGCTGAGAGCACTTTTTGACGGCAGAAAGTGGCACCGTCCGTGTTTTTTCGGGTCTAACTCGGGTTGAGCTTCTTGTTGCGGTTAGGGTTATGTTTAGGGTTGTTAGGAAAGAGTGAAGACTCAGAGTCCTGTTGAGTGTGGGGTTGCGTAAAGGCTCCCCCAGGGAGTTCAGGTGTACCCAAAGGCTTCCGCTGAGAGCACTTTTTGATGGCAGAAAGTGGCACCGTACGTGTTTTTTCGGGTCTAACTCGGGTTCAGCTTCTTGTTGCGGTTAGAGTTATGTTTAGGGTTGTTAGGAAAGAGTGAAGACGCAGAGTCCTGTTGAGTGTGGGGTTGCGTAAAGGCTCCCCCAGGGAGTTCAGGTGTACCCAAAGGCTTCCGCTGAGAGCACTTTTTGATGGCAGAAAGTGGCACCGTACGTGTTTTTTCGGGTCTAACTCGGGTTCAGCTTCTTGTTGCGGTTAGGGTTATGTTTAGGGTTGTTAGGAAAGAGTGAAGACGCAGAGTCCTGTTGAGTGTGGGGTTGCATAAAGGCTCCCCCAGGGAGTTCAGGTGTACCCAAAGGCTTCCGCTGAGAGCACTTTTAGACGGCAGAAAGTGGCACCGTACGTGCTTTTTCGGGTCTAACTCGGGTTCAGCTTCTTGTTGCGGTTAGGGTTATGTTTAGGGTTGTTAGGAAAGAGTGAAGACGCAGAGTCCTGTTGAGTGTGGGGTTGCGTAAAGGCTCCCCCAGGGAGTTCAGGTGTACCCAAAGGCTTCCTCTGAGAGCACTTTTGGATGGCAGAAAGTGGCACCGTACGTGTTTTTTCGGGTCTAACTCGGGTTCAGCTTCTTGTTGCGGTTAGGGTTATGTTTAGGGTTGTTAGGAAAGAGTGAAGACGCAGAGTCCTGTTGAGTGTGGGGTTGCGTAAAGGCTCCCCCAGGGAGTTCAGGTGTACCCAAAGGCTTCCGCTGAGAGCACTTTTGGATGGCAGAAAGTGGCACCGTACGTGTTTTTTCGGGTCTAACTCGGGTTCAGCTTCTTGTTGCGGTTAGGGTTATGTTTAGGGTTGTTAGGAAAGAGTGAAGACGCAGAGTCCTGTTGAGTGTGGGGTTGCGTAAAGGCTCCCCCAGGGAGTTCAGGTGTACCCAAAGGCTTCCGCTGAGAGCACTTTTTGATGGCAGAAAGTGGCACCGTACGTGTTTTTTCGGGTCTAACTCGGGTTCAGCTTCTTGTTGCGGTTAGGATTATGTTTAGGGTTGTTAGGAAAGAGTGAAGACGCAGAGTCCTGTTGAGTGTGGGGTTGCGTAAAGGCTCCCCCAGGGAGTTCAGGTGTACCCAAAGGCTTCCGCTGAGAGCACTTTTTGATGGCAGAAAGTGGCACCGTACGTGTTTTTTCGGGTCTAACTCGGGTTCAGCTTCTTGTTCCGGTTAGGGTTATGTTTAGCGTTGTTAGGAAAGAGTGAAGACGCAGAGTCCTGTTGAGTGTGGGGTTGCGTAAAGGCTCCCCCAGGGAGTTCAGGTGTACCCAAAGGCTTCCGCTGAGAGCACTTTTGGATGGCAGAAAGTGGCACCGTACGTGCTTTTTCGGGTCTAACTCGGGTTCAGCTTCTTGTTGCGGTTAGGCTTATGTTTAGGGTTGTTAGGAAAGAGTGAAGACGCAGAGTCCTGTTGAGTGTGGGGTTGCGTAAAGGCTCCCCCAGGGAGTTCAGGTGTACCCAAAGGCTTCCGCTGAGAGCACTTTTGGATGGCAGAAAGTGGCACCGTACGTGTTTTTTCGGGTCTAACTCGGGTTCAGCTTCTTGTTGCGGTTAGGGATATGTTTAGGGTTGTTAGGAAAGAGTGAAGACGCAGAGTCCTGTTGAGTGTGGGGTTGCGTAAAGGCTCCCCCAGGGAGTTCAGGTGTACCCAAAGGCTTCCGCTGAGAGCACTTTTTGATGGCAGAAAGTGGCACCGTACGTGTTTTTTCGGGTCTAACTCGGGTTCAGCTTCTTGTTGCGGTTAGGGTTATGTTTAGGGTTGTTAGGAAAGAGTGAAGACGCAGAGTCCTGTTGAGTGTGGGGTTGCGTAAAGGCTCCTCCAGGGAGTTCAGGTGTACCCAAAGGCTTCCGCTGAGAGCACTTTTTGATGGCAGAAAGTGGCACCGTACGTGTTTTTTCGGGTCTAACTCGGGTTCAGCTTCTTGTTGCGGTTAGGGTTATGTTTAGGGTTGTTAGGAAAGAGTGAAGACGCAGAGTCCTGTTGAGTGTGGGGTTGCGTAAAGGCTCCTCCAGGGAGTTCAGGTGTACCCAAAGGCTTCCGCTGAGAGCACTTTTTGATGGCAGAAAGTGGCACCGTACGTGTTTTTTCGGGTCTAACTCGGGTTCAGCTTCTTGTTGCGGTTAGGGATATGTTTAGGGTTGTTAGGAAAGAGTGAAGACGCAGAGTCCTGTTGAGTGTGGGGTTGCGTAAAGGCTCCCCCAGGGAGTTCAGGTGTACCCAAAGGCTTCCGCTGAGAGCACTTTTTGATGGCAGAAAGTGGCACCGTACGTGTTTTTTTGGGTCTAACTCGGGTTCAGCTTCTTGTTGCGGTTAGGGTTATGTTTAGGGTTGTTAGGAAAGAGTGAAGACGCAGAGTCCTGTTGAGTGTGGGGTTGCGTAAAGGCTCCCCCAGGGAGTTCAGGTGTACCCAAAGGCTTCCGCTGAGAGCACTTTTTGATGGCAGAAAGTGGCACCGTACGTGTTTTTTCGGGTCTAACTCGGGTTCAGCTTCTTGTTGCGGTTAGGGTTATGTTTAGGGTTGTTAGGAAAGAGTGAAGACGCAGAGTCCTGTTGAGTGTGGGGTTGCGTAAAGGCTCCTCCAGGGAGTTCAGGTGTACCCAAAGGCTTCCGCTGAGAGCACTTTTTGATGGCAGAAAGTGGCACCGTACGTGTTTTTTCGGGTCTAACTCGGGTTCAGCTTCTTGTTGCGGTTAGGGTTATGTTTAGGGTTGTTAGGAAAGAGTGAAGACGCAGAGTCCTGTTGAGTGTGGGGTTGCGTAAAGGCTCCCCCAGGGAGTTCAGGTGTACCCAAAGGCTTCCGCTGAGAGCACTTTTGGATGGCAGAAAGTGGCACCGTACGTGTTTTTTCGGGTCTAACTCGGGTTCAGCTTCTTGTTGCGGTTAGGGTTATGTTTAGGGTTGTTAGGAAAGAGTGAAGACGCAGAGTCCTGTTGAGTGTGGGGTTGCGTAAAGGCTCCCCCAGGGAGTTCAGGTGTACCCAAAGGCTTCCGCTGAGAGCACTTTTGGATGGCAGAAAGTGGCACCGTACGTGTTTTTTCGGGTCTAACTCGGGTTCAGCTTCTTGTTGCGGTTAGGGTTATGTTTAGGGTTGTTAGGAAAGAGTGAAGACGCAGAGTCCTGTTGAGTGTGGGGTTGCGTAAAGGCTCCCCCAGGGAGTTCAGGTGTACCCAAAGGCTTCCGCTGAGAGCACTTTTTGATGGCAGAAAGTGGCACCGTACGTGTTTTTTCGGGTCTAACTCGGGTTGAGCTTCTTGTTCCGGTTAGGGTTATGTTTAGGGTTGTTAGGAAAGAGTGAAGACTCAGAGTCCTGTTGAGTGTGGGGTTGCGTAAAGGCTCCCCCAGGGAGTTCAGGTGTACCCAAGGCTTCCGCTGAGAGCACTTTTTGATGGCAGAAAGTGGCACCGTACGTGTTTTTTCGGGTCTAACTCGGGTTCAGCTTCTTGTTGCGGTTAGGGTTATGTTTAGGGTTGTTAGGAAAGAGTGAAGACGCAGAGTCCTGTTGAGTGTGGGGTTGCGTAAAGGCTCCCCCAGGGAGTTCAGGTGTACCCAAAGGCTTCCGCTGAGAGCACTTTTTGATGGCAGAAAGTGGCACCGTACGTGTTTTTTCGGGTCTAACTCGGGTTCAGCTTCTTGTTGCGGTTAGGGTTATGTTTAGGGTTGTTAGGAAAGAGTGAAGACGCAGAGTCCTGTTGAGTGTGGGGTTGCGTAAAGGCTCCCCCAGGGAGTTCAGGTGTACCCAAAGGCTTCCGCTGAGAGCACTTTTTGATGGCAGAAAGTGGCACCGTACGTGTTTTTTCGGGTCTAACTCGGGTTCAGCTTCTTGTTGCGGTTAGGGTTATGTTTAGGGTTGTTAGGAAAGAGTGAAGACGCAGAGTCCTGTTGAGTGTGGGGTTGCGTAAAGGCTCCCCCAGGGAGTTCAGGTGTACCCAAAGGCTTCCGCTGAGAGCACTTTTTGATGGCAGAAAGTGGCACCGTCCGTGTTTTTTCGGGTCTAACTCGGGTTCAGCTTCTTGTTGCGGTTAGGGTTATGTTTAGGGTTGTTAGGAAAGAGTGAAGACGCAGAGTCCTGTTGAGTGTGGGGTTGCGTAAAGGCTCCCCCAGGGAGTTCAGGTGTACCCAAAGGCTTCCGCTGAGAGCACTTTTGGATGGCAGAAAGTGGCACCGTACGTGTTTTTTCGGGTCTAACTCGGGTTCAGCTTCTTGTTGCGGTTAGGGTTATGTTTAGGGTTGTTAGGAAAGAGTGAAGACGCAGAGTCCTGTTGAGTGTGGGGTTGCGTAAAGGCTCCCCCAGGGAGTTCAGGTGTACCCAAAGGCTTCCGCTGAGAGCACTTTTGGATGGCAGAAAGTGGCACCGTACGTGTTTTTTCGGGTCTAACTCGGGTTCAGCTTCTTGTTGCGGTTAGGGTTATGTTTAGGGTTGTTAGGAAAGAGTGAAGACGCAGAGTCCTGTTGAGTGTGGGGTTGCGTAAAGGCTCCCCCAGGGAGTTCAGGTGTACCCAAAGGCTTCCGCTGAGAGCACTTTTTGATGGCAGAAAGTGGCACCGTACGTGTTTTTTCGGGTCTAACTCGGGTTGAGCTTCTTGTTGCGGTTAGGGTTATGTTTAGGGTTGTTAGGAAAGAGTGAAGACGCAGAGTCCTGTTGAGTGTGGGGTTGCGTAAAGGCTCCCCCAGGGAGTTCAGGTGTACCCAAAGGCTTCCGCTGAGAGCACTTTTTGATGGCAGAAAGTGGCACCGTACGTGTTTTTTCGGGTCTAACTCGGGTTCAGCTTCTTGTTGCGGTTAGGGTTATGTTTAGGGTTGTTAGGAAAGAGTGAAGACGCAGAGTCCTGTTGAGTGTGGGGTTGCGTAAAGGCTCCCCCAGGGAGTTCAGGTGTACCCAAAGGCTTCCGCTGAGAGCACTTTTTGATGGCAGAAAGTGGCACCGTACGTGTTTTTTCGGGTCTAACTCGGGTTCAGCTTCTTGTTGCGGTTAGGGTTATGTTTAGGGTTGTTAGGAAAGAGTGAAGACGCAGAGCCCTGTTGAGTGTGGGGTTGCGTAAAGGCTCCCCCAGGGAGTTCAGGTGTACCCAAGGCTTCCGCTGAGAGCACTTTTTGATGGCAGAAAGTGGCACCGTACGTGTTTTTTCGGGTCTAACTCGGGTTCAGCTTCTTGTTGCGGTTAGGGTTATGTTTAGGGTTGTTAGGAAAGAGTGAAGACGCAGAGTCCTGTTGAGTGTGGGGTTGCGTAAAGGCTCCCCCAGGGAGTTCAGGTGTACCCAAAGGCTTCCGCTGAGAGCACTTTTTGATGGCAGAAAGTGGCACCGTACGTGTTTTTTCGGGTCTAACTCGGGTTGAGCTTCTTGTTCCGGTTAGGCTTATGTTTAGGGTTGTTAGGAAAGAGTGAAGACGCAGAGTCCTGTTGAGTGTGGGGTTGCGTAAAGGCTCCCCCAGGGAGTTCAGGTGTACCCAAAGGCTTCCGCTGAGAGCACTTTTTGATGGCAGAAAGTGGCACCGTACGTGTTTTTTCGGGTCTAACTCGGGTTCAGCTTCTTGTTGCGGTTAGGGTTATGTTTAGGGTTGTTAGGAAAGAGTGAAGACGCAGAGTCCTGTTGAGTGTGGGGTTGCGTAAAGGCTCCCCCAGGGAGTTCAGGTGTACCCAAAGGCTTCCGCTGAGAGCACTTTTTGATGGCAGAAAGTGGCACCGTACGTGTTTTTTCGGGTCTAACTCGGGTTCAGCTTCTTGTTCCGGTTAGGGTTATGTTTAGGGTTGTTAGGAAAGAGTGAAGACGCAGAGTCCTGTTGAGTGTGGGGTTGCGTAAAGGCTCCCCCAGGGAGTTCAGGTGTACCCAAAGGCTTCCGCTGAGAGCACTTTTTGATGGCAGAAAGTGGCACCGTACGTGTTTTTTCGGGTCTAACTCGGGTTCAGCTTCTTGTTGCGGTTAGGGTTATGTTTAGGGTTGTTAGGAAAGAGTGAAGACGCAGAGTCCTGTTGAGTGTGGGGTTGCGTAAAGGCTCCCCCAGGGAGTTCAGGTGTACCCAAAGGCTTCCGCTGAGAGCACTTTTTGATGGCAGAAAGTGGCACCGTACGTGTTTTTTCGGGTCTAACTCGGGTTCAGCTTCTTGTTGCGGTTAGGGTTATGTTTAGGGTTGTTAGGAAAGAGTGAAGACGCAGAGCCCTGTTGAGTGTGGGGTTGCGTAAAGGCTCCCCCAGGGAGTTCAGGTGTACCCAAGGCTTCCGCTGAGAGCACTTTTGGATGGCAGAAAGTGGCACCGTACGTGTTTTTTCGGGTCTAACTCGGGTTCAGCTTCTTGTTGCGGTTAGGGTTATGTTTAGGGTTGTTAGGAAAGAGTGAAGACGCAGAGTCCTGTTGAGTGTGGGGTTGCGTAAAGGCTCCCCCAGGGAGTTCAGGTGTACCCAAAGGCTTCCGCTGAGAGCACTTTTTGATGGCAGAAAGTGGCACCGTACGTGTTTTTTCGGGTCTAACTCGGGTTGAGCTTCTTGTTCCGGTTAGGCTTATGTTTAGGGTTGTTAGGAAAGAGTGAAGACGCAGAGTCCTGTTGATTTAGGGTTGTTAGGAAAGAGTGAAGACGCAGAGTCCTGTTGAGTGTGGGGTTGCGTAAAGGCTCCCCCAGGGAGTTCAGGTGTACCCAAAGGCTTCCGCTGAGAGCACTTTTTGATGGCAGAAAGTGGCACCGTACGGTTTTTTCGGGTCTAACTCGGGTTGAGCTTCTTGTTGCGGTTAGGGTTATGTTTAGGGTTGTTAGGAAAGGCTCCCCCAGGGAGTTCAGGTGTACCCAAAGGCTTCCGCTGAGAGCACTTTTTGATGGCAGAAAGTGGCACCGTACGTGTTTTTTCGGGTCTAACTCGGGTTCAGCTTCTTGTTGCGGTTAGGGTTATGTTTAGGGTTGTTAGGAAAGAGTGAAGACGCAGAGTCCTGTTGAGTGTGGGGTTGCGTAAAGGCTCCCCCAGGGAGTTCAGGTGTACCCAAAGGCTTCCGCTGAGAGCACTTTTTGATGGCAGAAAGTGGCACCGTACGTGTTTTTTCGGGTCTAACTCGGGTTGAGCTTCTTGTTGCGGTTAGGGTTATGTTTAGGGTTGTTAGGAAAGAGTGAAGACGCAGAGTCCTGTTGAGTGTGGGGTTGCGTAAAGGCTCCCCCAGGGAGTTCAGGTGTACCCAAAGGCTTCCGCTGAGAGCACTTTTTGATGGCAGAAAGTGGCACCGTACGTGTTTTTTCGGGTCTAACTCGGGTTCAGCTTCTTGTTGCGGTTAGGGTTATGTTTAGGGTTGTTAGGAAAGAGTGAAGACGCAGAGCCCTGTTGAGTGTGGGGTTGCGTAAAGGCTCCCCCAGGGAGTTCAGGTGTACCCAAAGGCTTCCGCTGAGAGCACTTTTTGATGGCAGAAAGTGGCACCGTACGTGTTTTTTCGGGTCTAACTCGGGTTCAGCTTCTTGTTCCGGTTAGGCTTATGTTTAGGGTTGTTAGGAAAGAGTGAAGACGCAGAGTCCTGTTGAGTGTGGGGTTGCGTAAAGGCTCCCCCAGGGAGTTCAGGTGTACCCAAAGGCTTCCGCTGAGAGCACTTTTTGATGGCAGAAAGTGGCACCGTACGTGTTTTTTCGGGTCTAACTCGGGTTCAGCTTCTTGTTGCGGTTAGGGTTATGTTTAGGGTTGTTAGGAAAGAGTGAAGACGCAGAGCCCTGTTGAGTGTGGGGTTGCGTAAAGGCTCCCCCAGGGAGTTCAGGTGTACCCAAAGGCTTCCGCTGAGAGCACTTTTTGATGGCAGAAAGTGGCACCGTACGTGTTTTTTCGGGTCTAACTCGGGTTGAGCTTCTTGTTGCGGTTAGGGTTATGTTTAGGGTTGTTAGGAAAGAGTGAAGACGCAGAGTCCTGTTGAGTGTGGGGTTGCGTAGAGGCTCCCCCAGGGAGTTCAGGTGTACCCAAAGGCTTCCGCTGAGAGCACTTTTTGATGGCAGAAAGTGGCACCGTACGTGTTTTTTCGGGTCTAACTCGGGTTGAGCTTCTTGTTCAGGTTAGGGTTATGTTTAGGGTTGTTAGGAAAGAGTGAAGACGCAGAGTCCTGTTGAGTGTGGGGTTGCGTAAAGGCTCCCCCAGGGAGTTCAGGTGTACCCAAAGGCTTCCGCTGAGAGCACTTTTTGATGGCAGAAAGTGGCACCGTACGTGTTTTTTCGGGTCTAACTCGGGTTCAGCTTCTTGTTGCGGTTAGGGTTATGTTTAGGGTTGTTAGGAAAGAGTGAAGACGCAGAGTCCTGTTGAGTGTGGGGTTGCGTAAAGGCTCCCCCAGGGAGTTCAGGTGTACCCAAAGGCTTCCGCTGAGAGCACTTTTTGATGGCAGAAAGTGGCACCGTACGTGTTTTTTCGGGTCTAACTCGGGTTCAGCTTCTTGTTGCGGTTAGGGTTATGTTTAGGGTTGTTAGGAAAGAGTGAAGACGCAGAGTCCTGTTGAGTGTGGGGTTGCGTAAAGGCTCCCCCAGGGAGTTCAGGTGTACCCAAAGGCTTCCGCTGAGAGCACTTTTTGATGGCAGAAAGTGGCACCGTACGTGTTTTTTCGGGTCTAACTCGGGTTGAGCTTCTTGTTGCGGTTAGGGTTATGTTTAGGGTTGTTAGGAAAGAGTGAAGACGCAGAGTCCTGTTGAGTGTGGGGTTGCGTAAAGGCTCCCCCAGGGAGTTCAGGTGTACCGAAAGGCTTCTGCTGAGAGCACTTTTTGATGGCAGAAAGTGGCACCGTACGTGTTTTTTCGGGTCTAACTCGGGTTCAGCTTCTTGTTGCGGTTAGGGTTATGTTTAGGGTTGTTAGGAAAGAGTGAAGACGCAGAGTCCTGTTGAGTGTGGGGTTGCGTAAAGGCTCCCCCAGGGAGTTCAGGTGTACCCAAAGGCTTCCGCTGAGAGCACTTTTGGATGGCAGAAAGTGGCACCGTACGTGTTTTTTCGGGTCTAACTCGGGTTCAGCTTCTTGTTGCGGTTAGGATTATGTTTAGGGTTGTTAGGAAAGAGTGAAGACGCAGAGTCCTGTTGAGTGTGGGGTTGCGTAGAGGCTCCCTCAGGGAGTTCAGGTGTACCCAAAGGCTTCCGCTGAGAGCACTTTTTGACGGCAGAAAGTGGCACCGTACGTGTTTTTTAGGGTCTAACTCGGGTTCAGCTTCTTGTTGCGGTTAGGATTATGTTTAGGGTTGTTAGGAAAGAGTGAAGATGCAGAGTCCTGTTGAGTGTGGGGTTGCGTAAAGGCTCCCCCAGGGAGTTCAGGTGTACCCAAAGGCTTCCGCTGAGAGCACTTTTTGATGGCAGAAAGTGGCACCGTACGTGTTTTTTCGGGTCTAACTCGGGTTCAGCTTCTTGTTGCGGTTAGGGTTATGTTTAGGGTTGTTAGGAAAGAGTGAAGACGCAGAGTCCTGTTGAGTGTGGGGTTGCGTAAAGGCTCCCCCAGGGAGTTCAGGTGTACCCAAAGGCTTCCGCTGAGAGCACTTTTTGATGGCAGAAAGTGGCACCGTACGTGTTTTTTCGGGTCTAACTCGGGTTGAGCTTCTTGTTGCGGTTAGGGTTATGTTTAGGGTTGTTAGGAAAGAGTGAAGACGCAGAGTCCTGTTGAGTGTGGGGTTGCGTAAAGGCTCCCCCAGGGAGTTCAGGTGTACCCAAAGGCTTCCGCTGAGAGCACTTTTTGATGGCAGAAAGTGGCACCGTACGTGTTTTTTCGGGTCTAACTCGGGTTCAGCTTCTTGTTGCGGTTAGGGTTATGTTTAGGGTTGTTAGGAAAGAGTGAAGACGCAGAGTCCTGTTGAGTGTGGGGTTGCGTAAAGGCTCCCCCAGGGAGTTCAGGTGTACCCAAAGGCTTCCGCTGAGAGCACTTTTTGATGGCAGAAAGTGGCACCGTACGTGTTTTTTCGGGTCTAACTCGGGTTCAGCTTCTTGTTGCGGTTAGGGTTATGTTTAGGGTTGTTAGGAAAGAGTGAAGACGCAGAGTCCTGTTGAGTGTGGGGTTGCGTAAAGGCTCCCCCAGGGAGTTCAGGTGTACCCAAAGGCTTCCGCTGAGAGCACTTTTTGATGGCAGAAAGTGGCACCGTACGTGTTTTTTCGGGTCTAACTCGGGTTGAGCTTCTTGTTGCGGTTAGGGTTATGTTTAGGGTTGTTAGGAAAGAGTGAAGACGCAGAGTCCTGTTGAGTGTGGGGTTGCGTAAAGGCTCCCCCAGGGAGTTCAGGTGTACCGAAAGGCTTCTGCTGAGAGCACTTTTTGATGGCAGAAAGTGGCACCGTACGTGTTTTTTCGGGTCTAACTCGGGTTCAGCTTCTTGTTGCGGTTAGGGTTATGTTTAGGGTTGTTAGGAAAGAGTGAAGACGCAGAGTCCTGTTGAGTGTGGGGTTGCGTAAAGGCTCCCCCAGGGAGTTCAGGTGTACCCAAAGGCTTCCGCTGAGAGCACTTTTGGATGGCAGAAAGTGGCACCGTACGTGTTTTTTCGGGTCTAACTCGGGTTCAGCTTCTTGTTGCGGTTAGGATTATGTTTAGGGTTGTTAGGAAAGAGTGAAGACGCAGAGTCCTGTTGAGTGTGGGGTTGCGTAGAGGCTCCCTCAGGGAGTTCAGGTGTACCCAAAGGCTTCCGCTGAGAGCACTTTTTGACGGCAGAAAGTGGCACCGTACGTGTTTTTTAGGGTCTAACTCGGGTTCAGCTTCTTGTTGCGGTTAGGATTATGTTTAGGGTTGTTAGGAAAGAGTGAAGATGCAGAGTCCTGTTGAGTGTGGGGTTGCGTAAAGGCTCCCCCAGGGAGTTCAGGTGTACCCAAAGGCTTCCGCTGAGAGCACTTTTTGATGGCAGAAAGTGGCACCGTACGTGTTTTTTCGGGTCTAACTCGGGTTCAGCTTCTTGTTGCGGTTAGGGTTATGTTTAGGGTTGTTAGGAAAGAGTGAAGACGCAGAGTCCTGTTGAGTGTGGGGTTGCGTAAAGGCTCCCCCAGGGAGTTCAGGTGTACCCAAAGGCTTCCGCTGAGAGCACTTTTTGATGGCAGAAAGTGGCACCGTACGTGTTTTTTCGGGTCTAACTCGGGTTCAGCTTCTTGTTGCGGTTAGGGTTATGTTTAGGGTTGTTAGGAAAGAGTGAAGACGCAGAGTCCTGTTGAGTGTGGGGTTGTGTAAAGGCTCCCCCAGGGAGTTCAGGTGTACCCAAAGGCTTCCGCTGAGAGCACTTTTTGATGGCAGAAAGTGGCACCGTACGTGTTTTTTCGGGTCTAACTCGGGTTCAGCTTCTTGTTCCGGTTAGGGTTATGTTTAGGGTTGTTAGGAAAGAGTGAAGACGCAGAGCCCTGTTGAGTGTGGGGTTGCGTAAAGGCTCCCCCAGGGAGTTCAGGTGTACCCAAAGGCTTCCGCTGAGAGCACTTTTTGATGGCAGAAAGTGGCACCGTACGTGTTTTTTCGGGTCTAACTCGGGTTCAGCTTCTTGTTGCGGTTAGGGTTATGTTTAGGGTTGTTAGGAAAGAGTGAAGACGCAGAGTCCTGTTGAGTGTGGGGTTGCGTAGAGGCTCCCCCAGGGAGTTCAGGTGTACCCAAAGGCTTCCGCTGAGAGCACTTTTTGATGGCAGAAAGTGGCACCGTACGTGTTTTTTCGGGTCTAACTCGGGTTCAGCTTCTTGTTCCGGTTAGGCTTATGTTTAGGGTTGTTAGGAAAGAGTGAAGACGCAGAGTCCTGTTGAGTGTGGGGTTGCGTAAAGGCTCCCCCAGGGAGTTCAGGTGTACCCAAAGGCTTCCGCTGAGAGCACTTTTTGATGGCAGAAAGTGGCACCGTACGTGTTTTTTCGGGTCTAACTCGGGTTCAGCTTCTTGTTGCGGTTAGGGTTATGTTTAGGGTTGTTAGGAAAGAGTGAAGACGCAGAGTCCTGTTGAGTGTGGGGTTGCGTAAAGGCTCCCCCAGGGAGTTCAGGTGTACCCAAAGGCTTCCGCTGAGAGCACTTTTTGATGGCAGAAAGTGGCACCGTACGTGTTTTTTCGGATCTAACTCGGGTTGAGCTTCTTGTTGCGGTTAGGGTTATGTTTAGGGTTGTTAGGAAAGAGTGAAGACGCAGAGTCCTGTTGAGTGTGGGGTTGCGTAAAGGCTCCCCCAGGGAGTTCAGGTGTACCGAAAGGCTTCTGCTGAGAGCACTTTTTGATGGCAGAAAGTGGCACCGTACGTGTTTTTTCGGGTCTAACTCGGGTTCAGCTTCTTGTTGCGGTTAGGGTTATGTTTAGGGTTGTTAGGAAAGAGTGAAGACGCAGAGTCCTGTTGAGTGTGGGGTTGCGTAAAGGCTCCCCCAGGGAGTTCAGGTGTACCCAAAGGCTTCCGCTGAGAGCACTTTTGGATGGCAGAAAGTGGCACCGTACGTGTTTTTTCGGGTCTAACTCGGGTTCAGCTTCTTGTTGCGGTTAGGATTATGTTTAGGGTTGTTAGGAAAGAGTGAAGACGCAGAGTCCTGTTGAGTGTGGGGTTGCGTAGAGGCTCCCCCAGGGAGTTCAGGTGTACCCAAAGGCTTCCGCTGAGAGCACTTTTTGACGGCAGAAAGTGGCACCGTACGTGTTTTTTAGGGTCTAACTCGGGTTCAGCTTCTTGTTGCGGTTAGGATTATGTTTAGGGTTGCTAGGAAAGAGTGAAGATGCAGAGTCCTGTTGAGTGTGGGGTTGCGTAAAGGCTCCTCCAGGGAGTTCAGGTGTACCCAAAGGCTTCCGCTGAGAGCACTTTTTGATGGCAGAAAGTGGCACCGTACGTGTTTTTTCGGGTCTAACTCGGGTTCAGCTTCTTGTTGCGGTTAGGGTTATGTTTAGGGTTGTTAGGAAAGAGTGAAGACGCAGAGTCCTGTTGAGTGTGGGGTTGCGTAAAGGCTCCCCCAGGGAGTTCAGGTGTACCCAAAGGCTTCCGCTGAGAGCACTTTTTGATGGCAGAAAGTGGCACCGTACGTGTTTTTTCGGGTCTAACTCGGGTTCAGCTTCTTGTTGCGGTTAGGGTTATGTTTAGGGTTGTTAGGAAAGAGTGAAGACGCAGAGTCCTGTTGAGTGTGGGGTTGCGTAAAGGCTCCCCCAGGGAGTTCAGGTGTACCCAAAGGCTTCCGCTGAGAGCACTTTTTGATGGCAGAAAGTGGCACCATACGTGTTTTTTCGGGTCTAACTCGGGTTCAGCTTCTTGTTGCGGTTAGGGTTATGTTTAGGGTTGTTAGGAAAGAGTGAAGACGCAGAGTCCTGTTGAGTGTGGGGTTGCGTAAAGGCTCCCCCAGGGAGTTCAGGTGTACCCAAAGGCTTCCGCTGAGAGCACTTTTGGATGGCAGAAAGTGGCACCGTACGTGTTTTTTCGGGTCTAACTCGGGTTCAGCTTCTTGTTGCGGTTAGGGTTATGTTTAGGGTTGTTAGGAAAGAGTGAAGACGCAGAGTCCTGTTGAGTGTGGGGTTGCGTAAAGGCTCCCCCAGGGAGTTCAGGTGTACCGAAAGGCTTCTGCTGAGAGCACTTTTTGATGGCAGAAAGTGGCACCGTACGTGTTTTTTCGGGTCTAACTCGGGTTCAGCTTCTTGTTGCGGTTAGGGTTATGTTTAGGGTTGTTAGGAAAGAGTGAAGACGCAGAGTCCTGTTGAGTGTGGGGTTGCGTAAAGGCTCCCCCAGGGAGTTCAGGTGTACCCAAAGGCTTCCGCTGAGAGCACTTTTTGACGGCAGAAAGTGGCACCGTACGTGTTTTTTCGGGTCTAACTCGGGTTGAGCTTCTTGTTCCGGTTAGGGTTATGTTTAGGGTTGTTAGGAAAGAGTGAAGACTCAGAGTCCTGTTGAGTGTGGGGTTGCGTAAAGGCTCCCCCAGGGAGTTCAGGTGTACCCAAAGGCTTCCGCTGAGAGCACTTTTTGATGGCAGAAAGTGGCACCGTACGTGTTTTTTCGGGTCTAACTCGGGTTGAGCTTCTTGTTGCGGTTAGGGTTATGTTTAGGGTTGTTAGGAAAGAGTGAAGACGCAGAGTCCTGTTGAGTGTGGGGTTGCGTAAAGGCTCCCCCAGGGAGTTCAGGTGTACCCAAAGGCTTCCGCTGAGAGCACTTTTTGATGGCAGAAAGTGGCACCGTACGTGTTTTTTCGGGTCTAACTCGGGTTGAGCTTCTTGTTGTGGTTAGGGTTATGTTTAGGGTTGTTAGGAAAGAGTGAAGACGCAGAGTCCTGTTGAGTGTGGGGTTGCGTAAAGGCTCCCCCAGGGAGTTCAGGTGTACCCAAAGGCTTCCGCTGAGAGCACTTTTTGATGGCAGAAAGTGGCACCGTACGTGTTTTTTCGGGTCTAACTCGGGTTGAGCTTCTTGTTGCGGTTAGGGTTATGTTTAGGGTTGTTAGGAAAGAGTGAAGACGCAGAGTCCTGTTGAGTGTGGGGTTGCGTAAAGGCTCCCCCAGGGAGTTCAGGTGTACCCAAAGGCTTCCGCTGAGAGCACTTTTTGATGGCAGAAAGTGGCACCGTACGTGTTTTTTCGGGTCTAACTCGGGTTCAGCTTCTTGTTGCGGTTAGGGTTATGTTTAGGGTTGTTAGGAAAGAGTGAAGACGCAGAGCCCTGTTGAGTGTGGGGTTGCGTAAAGGCTCCCCAGGGAGTTCAGGTGTACCCAAGGCTTCCGCTGAGAGCACTTTTTGATGGCAGAAAGTGGCACCGTACGTGTTTTTTCGGGTCTAACTCGGGTTCAGCTTCTTGTTGCGGTTAGGGTTATGTTTAGGGTTTTTAGGAAAGAGTGAAGACGCAGAGTCCTGTTGAGTGTGGGGTTGCGTAAAGGCTCCCCCAGGGAGTTCAGGTGTACCCAAAGGCTTCCGCTGAGAGCACTTTTTGATGGCAGAAAGTGGCACCGTACGTGTTTTTTCGGGTCTAACTCAGGTTCAGCTTCTTGTTGCGGTTAGGGTTATGTTTAGGGTTGTTAGGAAAGAGTGAAGACGCAGAGTCCTGTTGAGTGTGGGGTTGCGTAGAGGCTCCCCCAGGGAGTTCAGGTGTACCCAAAGGCTTCCGCTGAGAGCACTTTTTGATGGCAGAAAGTGGCACCGTACGTGTTTTTTCGGGTCTAACTCGGGTTCAGCTTCTTGTTGCGGTTAGGGTTATGTTTAGGGTTGTTAGGAAAGAGTGAAGACGCAGAGCCCTGTTGAGTGTGGGGTTGCGTAAAGGCTCCCCCAGGGAGTTCAGGTGTACCCAAGGCTTCCGCTGAGAGCACTTTTTGATGGCAGAAAGTGGCACCGTACGTGTTTTTTCGGGTCTAACTCGGGTTCAGCTTCTTGTTGCGGTTAGGGTTATGTTTAGGGTTTTTAGGAAAGAGTGAAGACGCAGAGTCCTGTTGAGTGTGGGGTTGCGTAAAGGCTCCCCCAGGGAGTTCAGGTGTACCCAAAGGCTTCCGCTGAGAGCACTTTTTGATGGCAGAAAGTGGCACCGTACGTGTTTTTTCGGGTCTAACTCAGGTTCAGCTTCTTGTTGCGGTTAGGGTTATGTTTAGGGTTGTTAGGAAAGAGTGAAGACGCAGAGTCCTGTTGAGTGTGGGGTTGCGTAGAGGCTCCCCCAGGGAGTTCAGGTGTACCCAAAGGCTTCCGCTGAGAGCACTTTTTGATGGCAGAAAGTGGCACCGTACGTGTTTTTTCGGGTCTAACTCGGGTTGAGCTTCTTGTTGCGGTTAGGGTTATGTTTAGGGTTGTTAGGAAAGAGTGAAGACGCAGAGTCCTGTTGAGTGTGGGGTTGCGTAAAGGCTCCCCCAGGGAGTTCAGGTGTACCCAAAGGCTTCCGCTGAGAGCACTTTTGGATGGCAGAAAGTGGCACCGTACGTGTTTTTTCGGGTCTAACTCGGGTTCAGCTTCTTGTTGCGGTTAGGGTTATGTTTAGGGTTGTTAGGAAAGAGTGAAGACGCAGAGTCCTGTTGAGTGTGGGGTTGCGTAAAGGCTCCCCCAGGGAGTTCAGGTGTACCCAAAGGCTTCCGCTGAGAGCACTTTTTGATGGCAGAAAGTGGCACCGTACGTGTTTTTTCGGGTCTAACTCGGGTTCAGCTTCTTGTTGCGGTTAGGGTTATGTTTAGGGTTGTTAGGAAAGAGTGAAGACGCAGAGTCCTGTTGAGTGTGGGGTTGCGTAAAGGCTCCCCCAGGGAGTTCAGGTGTACCCAAAGGCTTCCGCTGAGAGCACTTTTTGATGGCAGAAAGTGGCACCATACGTGTTTTTTCGGGTCTAACTCGGGTTCAGCTTCTTGTTGCGGTTAGGGTTATGTTTAGGGTTGTTAGGAAAGAGTGAAGACGCAGAGTCCTGTTGAGTGTGGGGTTGCGTAAAGGCTCCCCCAGGGAGTTCAGGTGTACCCAAAGGCTTCCGCTGAGAGCACTTTTTGACGGCAGAAAGTGGCACCGTACGTGTTTTTTCGGGTCTAACTCGGGTTGAGCTTCTTGTTCCGGTTAGGCTTATGTTTAGGGTTGTTAGGAAAGAGTGAAGACTCAGAGTCCTGTTGAGTGTGGGGTTGCGTAAAGGCTCCCCCAGGGAATTCAGGTGTACCCAAAGGCTTCCGCTGAGAGCACTTTTGGATGGCAGAAAGTGGCACCGTACGTGTTTTTTCGGGTCTAACTCGGGTTGAGCTTCTTGTTGCGGTTAGGGTTATGTTTAGGGTTGTTAGGAAAGAGTGAAGACGCAGAGTCCTGTTGAGTGTGGGGTTGTGTAAAGGCTCCCCCAGGGAGTTCAGGTGTACCCAAAGGCTTCCGCTGAGAGCACTTTTGGATGGCAGAAAGTGGCACCGTACGTGTTTTTTCGGGTCTAACTCGGGTTCAGCTTCTTGTTGCGGTTAGGGTTATGTTTAGGGTTGTTAGGAAAGAGTGAAGACGCAGAGTCCTGTTGAGTGTGGGGTTGCGTAAAGGCTCCCCCAGGGAGTTCAGGTGTACCCAAAGGCTTCCGCTGAGAGCACTTTTTGATGGCAGAAAGTGGCACCATACGTGTTTTTTCGGGTCTAACTCGGGTTCAGCTTCTTGTTGCGGTTAGGGTTATGTTTAGGGTTGTTAGGAAAGAGTGAAGACGCAGAGTCCTGTTGAGTGTGGGGTTGCGTAAAGGCTCCCCCAGGGAGTTCAGGTGTACCCAAAGGCTTCCGCTGAGACCACTTTTGGATGGCAGAAAGTGGCACTGTACGTGTTTTTTCGGGTCTAACTCGGGTTGAGCTTCTTGTTGCGGTTAGGGTTATGTTTAGGGTTGTTAGGAAAGAGTGAAGACTCAGAGTCCTGTTGAGTGTGGGGTTGCGTAAAGGCTCCCCCAGGGAGTTCAGGTGTACCCAAAGGCTTCCGCTGAGAGCACTTTTGGATGGCAGAAAGTGGCACCGTACGTGTTTTTTCGGGTCTAACTCGGGTTGAGCTTCTTGTTGCGGTTAGGGTTATGTTTAGGGTTGTTAGGAAAGAGTGAAGACGCAGAGTCCTGTTGAGTGTGGGGTTGCGTAAAGGCTCCCCCAGGGAGTTCAGGTGTACCCAAAGGCTTCCGCTGAGAGCACTTTTGGATGGCAGAAAGTGGCACCGTACGTGTTTTTTCGGGTCTAACTCGGGTTCAGCTTCTTGTTGCGGTTAGGGTTATGTTTAGGGTTGTTAGGAAAGAGTGAAGACGCAGAGTCCTGTTGAGTGTGGGGTTGCGTAAAGGCTCCCCCAGGGAGTTCAGGTGTACCCAAAGGCTTCCGCTGAGAGCACTTTTTGATGGCAGAAAGTGGCACCGTACGTGTTTTTTCGGGTCTAACTCGGGTTCAGCTTCTTGTTGCGGTTAGGGTTATGTTTAGGGTTGTTAGGAAAGAGTGAAGACGCAGAGTCCTGTTGAGTGTGGGGTTGCGTAAAGGCTCCCCCAGGGAGTTCAGGTGTACCCAAAGGCTTCCGCTGAGAGCACTTTTTGACGGCAGAAAGTGGCACCGTACGTGTTTTTTCGGGTCTAACTCGGGTTCAGCTTCTTGTTCCGGTTAGGGTTATGTTTAGCGTTGTTAGGAAAGAGTGAAGACGCAGAGTCCTGTTGAGTGTGGGGTTGCGTAAAGGCTCCCCCAGGGAGTTCAGGTGTACCCAAAGGCTTCCGCTGAGAGCACTTTTGGATGGCAGAAAGTGGCACCGTACGTGTTTTTTCGGGTCTAACTCGGGTTCAGCTTCTTGTTGCGGTTAGGGTTATGTTTAGGGTTGTTAGGAAAGAGTGAAGACGCAGAGTCCTGTTGAGTGTGGGGTTGCGTAAAGGCTCCCCCAGGGAGTTCAGGTGTACCCAAAGGCTTCCGCTGAGAGCACTTTTTGATGGCAGAAAGTGGCACCGTACGTGTTTTTTCGGGTCTAACTCGGGTTCAGCTTCTTGTTGCGGTTAGGGTTATGTTTAGGGTTGTTAGGAAAGAGTGAAGACACAGAGTCCTGTTGAGTGTGGGGTTGCGTAGAGGCTCCCCCAGGGAGTTCAGGTGTACCCAAAGGCTTCCGCTGAGAGCACTTTTTGATGGCAGAAAGTGGCACCGTACGTGTTTTTTCGGGTCTAACTCGGGTTGAGCTTCTTGTTCCGGTTAGGGTTATGTTTAGGGTTGTTAGGAAAGAGTGAAGACGCAGAGTCCTGTTGAGTGTGGGGTTGCGTAAAGGCTCCCCCAGGGAGTTCAGGTGTACCCAAAGGCTTCCGCTGAGAGCACTTTTTGATGGCAGAAAGTGGCACCGTACGTGTTTTTTCGGGTCTAACTCGGGTTCAGCTTCTTGTTGCGGTTAGGGTTATGTTTAGGGTTGTTAGGAAAGAGTGAAGACGCAGAGTCCTGTTGAGTGTGGGGTTGCGTAGAGGCTCCCCCAGGGAGTTCAGGTGTACCCAAAGGCTTCCGCTGAGAGCACTTTTTGATGGCAGAAA
The DNA here is from genome assembly GCF_964211835.1 of Anser anser. NCBI lineage: Eukaryota > Metazoa > Chordata > Aves > Anseriformes > Anatidae > Anser > Anser anser. The sequence goes on along the minus strand of NC_139745.1, from coordinate 335,333 downwards.
GTGGCACCGTACGTGTTTTTTCGGGTCTAACTCGGGTTGAGCTTCTTGTTGCGGTTAGGGTTATGTTTAGGGTTGTTAGGAAAGAGTGAAGACGCAGAGTCCTGTTGAGTGTGGGGTTGCGTAAAGGCTCCCCCAGGGAGTTCAGGTGTACCCAAAGGCTTCCGCTGAGAGCACTTTTGGATGGCAGAAAGTGGCACCGTACGTGTTTTTTCGGGTCTAACTCGGGTTCAGCTTCTTGTTGCGGTTAGGGTTATGTTTAGGGTTGTTAGGAAAGAGTGAAGACGCAGAGTCCTGTTGAGTGTGGGGTTGCGTAAAGGCTCCCCCAGGGAGTTCAGGTGTACCCAAAGGCTTCCGCTGAGAGCACTTTTTGATGGCAGAAAGTGGCACCGTACGTGTTTTTTCGGGTCTAACTCGGGTTCAGCTTCTTGTTGCGGTTAGGGTTATGTTTAGGGTTGTTAGGAAAGAGTGAAGACGCAGAGTCCTGTTGAGTGTGGGGTTGCGTAAAGGCTCCCCCAGGGAGTTCAGGTGTACCCAAAGGCTTCCGCTGAGAGCACTTTTTGATGGCAGAAAGTGGCACCGTACGTGTTTTTTCGGGTCTAACTCGGGTTCAGCTTCTTGTTCCGGTTAGGGTTATGTTTAGGGTTGTTAGGAAAGAGTGAAGACGCAGAGTCCTGTTGAGTGTGGGGTTGCGTAAAGGCTCCCCCAGGGAGTTCAGGTGTACCCAAAGGCTTCCGCTGAGAGCACTTTTTGATGGCAGAAAGTGGCACCGTATGTGTTTTTTCGGGTCTAACTCGGGTTCAGCTTCTTGTTGCGGTTAGGGTTATGTTTAGGGTTGTTAGGAAAGAGTGAAGACGCAGAGTCCTGTTGAGTGTGGGGTTGCGTAAAGGCTCCCCCAGGGAGTTCAGGTGTACCCAAAGGCTTCCGCTGAGAGCACTTTTTGATGGCAGAAAGTGGCACCGTACGTGTTTTTTCGGGTCTAACTCGGGTTCAGCTTCTTGTTGCGGTTAGGGTTATGTTTAGGGTTGTTAGGAAAGAGTGAAGATGCAGAGTCCTGTTGAGTGTGGGGTTGCGTAAAGGCTCCCCCAGGGAGTTCAGGTGTACCCAAAGGCTTCCGCTGAGAGCACTTTTTGATGGCAGAAAGTGGCACCGTACGTGTTTTTTTGGGTCTAACTCGGGTTCAGCTTCTTGTTGCGGTTAGGGTTATGTTTAGGGTTGTTAGGAAAGAGTGAAGACGCAGAGTCCTGTTGAGTGTGGGGTTGCGTAAAGGCTCCCCCAGGGAGTTCAGGTGTACCCAAAGGCTTCCGCTGAGAGCACTTTTTGATGGCAGAAAGTGGCACCGTACGTGTTTCTTCGGGTCTAACTCGGGTTCAGCTTCTTGTTGCGGTTAGGGTTATGTTTAGGGTTGTTAGGAAAGAGTGAAGACGCAGAGCCCTGTTGAGTGTGGGGTTGCGTAAAGGCTCCCCCAGGGAGTTCAGGTGTACCCAAGGCTTCCGCTGAGAGCACTTTTTGATGGCAGAAAGTGGCACCGTACGTGTTTTTTCGGGTCTAACTCGGGTTGAGCTTCTTGTTGCGGTTAGGGTTATGTTTAGGGTTGTTAGGAAAGAGTGAAGACGCAGAGTCCTGTTGAGTGTGGGGTTGCGTAAAGGCTCCCCCAGGGAGTTCAGGTGTACCCAAAGGCTTCCGCTGAGAGCACTTTTGGATGGCAGAAAGTGGCACCGTACGTGTTTTTTCGGGTCTAACTCGGGTTCAGCTTCTTGTTGCGGTTAGGGTTATGTTTAGGGTTGTTAGGAAAGAGTGAAGACGCAGAGTCCTGTTGAGTGTGGGGTTGCGTAAAGGCTCCCCCAGGGAGTTCAGGTGTACCCAAAGGCTTCCGCTGAGAGCACTTTTTGATGGCAGAAAGTGGCACCGTACGTGTTTTTTCGGGTCTAACTCGGGTTCAGCTTCTTGTTGCGGTTAGGGTTATGTTTAGGGTTGTTAGGAAAGAGTGAAGACGCAGAGTCCTGTTGAGTGTGGGGTTGCGTAAAGGCTCCCCCAGGGAGTTCAGGTGTACCCAAAGGCTTCCGCTGAGAGCACTTTTTGATGGCAGAAAGTGGCACCGTACGTGTTTTTTCGGGTCTAACTCGGGTTCAGCTTCTTGTTGCGGTTAGGGTTATGTTTAGGGTTGTTAGGAAAGAGTGAAGACGCAGAGTCCTGTTGAGTGTGGGGTTGCGTAAAGGCTCCCCCAGGGAGTTCAGGTGTACCCAAAGGCTTCCGCTGAGAGCACTTTTTGATGGCAGAAAGTGGCACCGTACGTGTTTTTTCGGGTCTAACTCGGGTTCAGCTTCTTGTTGCGGTTAGGGTTATGTTTAGGGTTGTTAGGAAAGAGTGAAGACGCAGAGTCCTGTTGAGTGTGGGGTTGCGTAAAGGCTCCCCCAGGGAGTTCAGGTGTACCCAAAGGCTTCCGCTGAGAGCACTTTTTGATGGCAGAAAGTGGCACCGTACGTGTTTTTTCGGGTCTAACTCGGGTTCAGCTTCTTGTTCCGGTTAGGCTTATGTTTAGGGTTGTTAGGAAAGAGTGAAGACGCAGAGCCCTGTTGAGTGTGGGGTTGCGTAAAGGCTCCCCCAGGGAGTTCAGGTGTACCCAAAGGCTTCCGCTGAGAGCACTTTTTGATGGCAGAAAGTGGCACCGTACGTGTTTTTTCGGGTCTAACTCGGGTTCAGCTTCTTGTTGCGGTTAGGGTTATGTTTAGGGTTGTTAGGAAAGAGTGAAGACGCAGAGTCCTGTTGAGTGTGGGGTTGCGTAAAGGCTCCCCCAGGGAGTTCAGGTGTACCCAAAGGCTTCCGCTGAGAGCACTTTTTGATGGCAGAAAGTGGCACCGTACGTGTTTTTTCGGGTCTAACTCGGGTTCAGCTTCTTGTTGCGGTTAGGGTTATGTTTAGGGTTGTTAGGAAAGAGTGAAGACGCAGAGTCCTGTTGAGTGTGGGGTTGCGTAAAGGCTCCCCCAGGGAGTTCAGGTGTACCCAAAGGCTTCCGCTGAGAGCACTTTTTGATGGCAGAAAGTGGCACCGTACGTGTTTTTTCGGGTCTAACTCGGGTTCAGCTTCTTGTTGCGGTTAGGGTTATGTTTAGGGTTGTTAGGAAAGAGTGAAGACGCAGAGTCCTGTTGAGTGTGGGGTTGCGTAAAGGCTCCCCCAGGGAGTTCAGGTGTACCCAAAGGCTTCCGCTGAGAGCACTTTTTGACGGCAGAAAGTGGCACCGTACGTGTTTTTTCGGGTCTAACTCGGGTTGAGCTTCTTGTTCCGGTTAGGGTTATGTTTAGGGTTGTTAGGAAAGAGTGAAGACTCAGAGTCCTGTTGAGTGTGGGGTTGCGTAAAGGCTCCCCCAGGGAGTTCAGGTGTACCCAAAGGCTTCCGCTGAGAGCACTTTTTGATGGCAGAAAGTGGCACCGTACGTGTTTTTTCGGGTCTAACTCGGGTTGAGCTTCTTGTTGCGGTTAGGGTTATGTTTAGGGTTGTTAGGAAAGAGTGAAGACGCAGAGTCCTGTTGAGTGTGGGGTTGCGTAAAGGCTCCCCCAGGGAGTTCAGGTGTACCCAAAGGCTTCCGCTGAGAGCACTTTTTGATGGCAGAAAGTGGCACCGTACGTGTTTTTTCGGGTCTAACTCGGGTTCAGCTTCTTGTTGCGGTTAGGGTTATGTTTCGGGTTGTTAGGAAAGAGTGAAGACGCAGAGTCCTGTTGAGTGTGGGGTTGCGTAAAGGCTCCCCCAGGGAGTTCAGGTGTACCCAAAGGCTTCCGCTGAGAGCACTTTTTGATGGCAGAAAGTGGCACCGTACGTGTTTTTTCGGGTCTAACTCGGGTTCAGCTTCTTGTTGCGGTTAGGGTTATGTTTAGGGTTGTTAGGAAAGAGTGAAGACGCAGAGTCCTGTTGAGTGTGGGGTTGCGTAAAGGCTCCCCCAGGGAGTTCAGGTGTACCCAAAGGCTTCCGCTGAGAGCACTTTTTGATGGCAGAAAGTGGCACCGTACGTGTTTTTTCGGGTCTAACTCGGGTTCAGCTTCTTGTTGCGGTTAGGGTTATGTTTAGGGTTGTTAGGAAAGAGTGAAGACGCAGAGTCCTGTTGAGTGTGGGGTTGCGTAAAGGCTCCCCCAGGGAGTTCAGGTGTACCCAAAGGCTTCCGCTGAGAGCACTTTTTGATGGCAGAAAGTGGCACCGTACGTGTTTTTTCGGGTCTAACTCGGGTTCAGCTTCTTGTTGCGGTTAGGGTTATGTTTCGGGTTGTTAGGAAAGAGTGAAGACGCAGAGTCCTGTTGAGTGTGGGGTTGCGTAAAGGCTCCCCCAGGGAGTTCAGGTGTACCCAAAGGCTTCCGCTGAGAGCACTTTTTGATGGCAGAAAGTGGCACCGTACGTGTTTTTTCGGGTCTAACTCGGGTTGAGCTTCTTGTTGCGGTTAGGGTTATGTTTAGGGTTGTTAGGAAAGAGTGAAGACGCAGAGTCCTGTTGAGTGTGGGGTTGCGTAAAGGCTCCCCCAGGGAGTTCAGGTGTACCCAAAGGCTTCCGCTGAGAGCACTTTTTGATGGCAGAAAGTGGCACCGTACGTGCTTTTTCGGGTCTAACTCGGGTTGAGCTTCTTGTTGCGGTTAGGGTTATGTTTAGGGTTGTTAGGAAAGAGTGAAGACGCAGAGTCCTGTTGAGTGTGGGGTTGCGTAAAGGCTCCCCCAGGGAGTTCAGGTGTACCCAAAGGCTTCCGCTGAGAGCACTTTTGGATGGCAGAAAGTGGCACCGTACGTGTTTTTTCGGGTCTAACTCGGGTTGAGCTTCTTGTTGCGGTTAGGGTTATGTTTAGGGTTGTTAGGAAAGAGTGAAGACGCAGAGCCCTGTTGAGTGTGGGGTTGCGTAAAGGCTCCCCCAGGGAGTTCAGGTGTACCCAAGGCTTCCGCTGAGAGCACTTTTTGATGGCAGAAAGTGGCACCGTACGTGTTTTTTCGGGTCTAACTCGGGTTCAGCTTCTTGTTGCGGTTAGGGTTATGTTTAGGGTTGTTAGGAAAGAGTGAAGACGCAGAGTCCTGTTGAGTGTGGGGTTGCGTAAAGGCTCCCCCAGGGAGTTCAGGTGTACCCAAAGGCTTCCGCTGAGAGCACTTTTTGATGGCAGAAAGTGGCACCATACGTGTTTTTTCGGGTCTAACTCGGGTTCAGCTTCTTGTTGCGGTTAGGGTTATGTTTAGGGTTGTTAGGAAAGAGTGAAGACGCAGAGTCCTGTTGAGTGTGGGGTTGCGTAAAGGCTCCCCCAGGGAGTTCAGGTGTACCCAAAGGCTTCCGCTGAGAGCACTTTTTGATGGCAGAAAGTGGCACCGTACGTGTTTTTTCGGGTCTAACTCGGGTTCAGCTTCTTGTTCCGGTTAGGCTTATGTTTAGGGTTGTTAGGAAAGAGTGAAGACGCAGAGTCCTGTTGAGTGTGGGGTTGCGTAAAGGCTCCCCCAGGGAGTTCAGGTGTACCCAAAGGCTTCCGCTGAGAGCACTTTTTGATGGCAGAAAGTGGCACCGTACGTGTTTTTTCGGGTCTAACTCGGGTTCAGCTTCTTGTTCCGGTTAGGGTTATGTTTAGGGTTGTTAGGAAAGAGTGAAGACGCAGAGCCCTGTTGAGTGTGGGGTTGCGTAAAGGCTCCCCCAGGGAGTTCAGGTGTACCCAAAGGCTTCCGCTGAGAGCACTTTTTGATGGCAGAAAGTGGCACCGTACGTGTTTTTTCGGATCTAACTCGGGTTCAGCTTCTTGTTGCGGTTAGGCTTATGTTTAGGGTTGTTAGGAAAGAGTGAAGACGCAGAGTCCTGTTGAGTGTGGGGTTGCGTAAAGGCTCCCCCAGGGAGTTCAGGTGTACCCAAAGGCTTCCGCTGAGAGCACTTTTGGATGGCAGAAAGTGGCACCGTTTTTTTTTTTTCGGGTCTAACTCAGGTTCAGCTTCTTGTTGCGGTTAGGGTTATGTTTAGGGTTGTTAGGAAAGAGTGAAGACGCAGAGTCCTGTTGAGTGTGGGGTTGCGTAAAGGCTCCCCCAGGGAGTTCAGGTGTACCCAAAGGCTTCCGCTGAGAGCACTTTTTGATGGCAGAAAGTGGCACCGTACGTGTTTTTTCGGGTCTAACTCGGGTTCAGCTTCTTGTTGCGGTTAGGGTTATGTTTAGGGTTGTTAGGAAAGAGTGAAGACGCAGAGTCCTGTTGAGTGTGGGGTTGCGTAAAGGCTCCCCCAGGGAGTTCAGGTGTACCCAAAGGCTTCCGCTGAGAGCACTTTTTGATGGCAGAAAGTGGCACCGTACGTGTTTTTTCGGGTCTAACTCAGGTTCAGCTTCTTGTTGCGGTTAGGGTTATGTTTAGGGTTGTTAGGAAAGAGTGAAGACGCAGAGTCCTGTTGAGTGTGGGGTTGCGTAAAGGCTCCCCCAGGGAGTTCAGGTGTACCCAAAGGCTTCCGCTGAGAGCACTTTTTGATGGCAGAAAGTGGCACCGTACGTGTTTTTTCGGGTCTAACTCGGGTTGAGCTTCTTGTTGCGGTTAGGGTTATGTTTAGGGTTGTTAGGAAAGAGTGAAGACGCAGAGCCCTGTTGAGTGTGGGGTTGCGTAAAGGCTCCCCCAGGGAGTTCAGGTGTACCCAAAGGCTTCCGCTGAGAGCACTTTTGGATGGCAGAAAGTGGCACCGTACGTGTTTTTTCGGGTCTAACTCGGGTTCAGCTTCTTGTTGCGGTTAGGGTTATGTTTAGGGTTGTTAGGAAAGAGTGAAGACGCAGAGTCCTGTTGAGTGTGGGGTTGCGTAAAGGCTCCCCCAGGGAGTTCAGGTGTACCCAAAGGCTTCCACTGAGAGCACTTTTTGATGGCAGAAAGTGGCACCGTACGTGTTTTTTCGGGTCTAACTCGGGTTCAGCTTCTTGTTCCGGTTAGGCTTATGTTTAGGGTTGTTAGGAAAGAGTGAAGACGCAGAGTCCTGTTGAGTGTGGGGTTGCGTAAAGGCTCCCCCAGGGAATTCAGGTGTACCCAAAGGCTTCCGCTGAGAGCACTTTTTGATGGCAGAAAGTGGCACCGTACGTGTTTTTTCGGGTCTAACTCGGGTTCAGCTTCTTGTTGCGGTTAGGGTTATGTTTAGGGTTGTTAGGAAAGAGTGAAGACGCAGAGTCCTGTTGAGTGTGGGGTTGCGTAAAGGCTCCCCAAGGGAGTTCAGGTGTACCCAAAGGCTTCCGCTGAGAGCACTTTTTGATGGCAGAAAGTGGCACCGTACGTGTTTTTTCGGGTCTAACTCGGGTTCAGCTTCTTGTTGCGGTTAGGGTTATGTTTAGGGTTGTTAGGAAAGAGTGAAGACGCAGAGTCCTGTTGAGTGTGGGGTTGCGTAAAGGCTCCCCCAGGGAGTTCAGGTGTACCCAAAGGCTTCCGCTGAGAGCACTTTTGGATGGCAGAAAGTGGCACCGTACGTGTTTTTTCGGGTCTAACTCGGGTTCAGCTTCTTGTTGCGGTTAGGGTTATGTTTAGGGTTGTTAGGAAAGAGTGAAGACGCAGAGTCCTGTTGAGTGTGGGGTTGCGTAAAGGCTCCCCCAGGGAGTTCAGGTGTACCCAAAGGCTTCCGCTGAGAGCACGTTTTGATGGCAGAAAGTGGCACCGTACGTGTTTTTTCGGGTCTAACTCGGGTTCAGCTTCTTGTTGCGGTTAGGGTTATGTTTAGGGTTGTTAGGAAAGAGTGAAGACGCAGAGTCCTGTTGAGTGTGGGGTTGCGTAAAGGCTCCCCCAGGGAGTTCAGGTGTACCCAAAGGCTTCCGCTGAGAACACTTTTTGATGGCAGAAAGTGGCACCGTACGTGTTTTTTCGGGTCTAACTCGGGTTCAGCTTCTTGTTCCGGTTAGGCTTATGTTTAGGGTTGTTAGGAAAGAGTGAAGACGCAGAGTCCTGTTGAGTGTGGGGTTGCGTAAAGGCTCCCCCAGGGAATTCAGGTGTACCCAAAGGCTTCCGCTGAGAGCACTTTTTGATGGCAGAAAGTGGCACCGTACGTGTTTTTTCGGGTCTAACTCGGGTTCAGCTTCTTGTTGCGGTTAGGGTTATGTTTAGGGTTGTTAGGAAAGAGTGAAGACGCAGAGTCCTGTTGAGTGTGGGGTTGCGTAAAGGCTCCCCCAGGGAGTTCAGGTGTACCCAAAGGCTTCCGCTGAGAGCACTTTTGGATGGCAGAAAGTGGCACCGTACGTGTTTTTTCGGGTCTAACTCGGGTTCAGCTTCTTGTTGCGGTTAGGGTTATGTTTAGGGTTGTTAGGAAAGAGTGAAGACGCAGAGTCCTGTTGAGTGTGGGGTTGCGTAAAGGCTCCCCCAGGGAGTTCAGGTGTACCCAAAGGCTTCCACTGAGAGCACTTTTTGATGGCAGAAAGTGGCACCGTACGTGTTTTTTCGGGTCTAACTCGGGTTCAGCTTCTTGTTCCGGTTAGGCTTATGTTTAGGGTTGTTAGGAAAGAGTGAAGACGCAGAGTCCTGTTGAGTGTGGGGTTGCGTAAAGGCTCCCCCAGGGAATTCAGGTGTACCCAAAGGCTTCCGCTGAGAGCACTTTTTGATGGCAGAAAGTGGCACCGTACGTGTTTTTTCGGGTCTAACTCGGGTTCAGCTTCTTGTTGCGGTTAGGGTTATGTTTAGGGTTGTTAGGAAAGAGTGAAGACGCAGAGTCCTGTTGAGTGTGGGGTTGCGTAAAGGCTCCCCAAGGGAGTTCAGGTGTACCCAAAGGCTTCCGCTGAGAGCACTTTTTGATGGCAGAAAGTGGCACCGTACGTGTTTTTTCGGGTCTAACTCGGGTTCAGCTTCTTGTTGCGGTTAGGGTTATGTTTAGGGTTGTTAGGAAAGAGTGAAGACGCAGAGTCCTGTTGAGTGTGGGGTTGCGTAAAGGCTCCCCCAGGGAGTTCAGGTGTACCCAAAGGCTTCCGCTGAGAGCACTTTTGGATGGCAGAAAGTGGCACCGTACGTGTTTTTTCGGGTCTAACTCGGGTTCAGCTTCTTGTTGCGGTTAGGGTTATGTTTAGGGTTGTTAGGAAAGAGTGAAGACGCAGAGTCCTGTTGAGTGTGGGGTTGCGTAAAGGCTCCCCCAGGGAGTTCAGGTGTACCCAAAGGCTTCCGCTGAGAGCACGTTTTGATGGCAGAAAGTGGCACCGTACGTGTTTTTTCGGGTCTAACTCGGGTTCAGCTTCTTGTTGCGGTTAGGGTTATGTTTAGGGTTGTTAGGAAAGAGTGAAGACGCAGAGTCCTGTTGAGTGTGGGGTTGCGTAAAGGCTCCCCCAGGGAGTTCAGGTGTACCCAAAGGCTTCCGCTGAGAACACTTTTTGATGGCAGAAAGTGGCACCGTACGTGTTTTTTCGGGTCTAACTCGGGTTCAGCTTCTTGTTCCGGTTAGGCTTATGTTTAGGGTTGTTAGGAAAGAGTGAAGACGCAGAGTCCTGTTGAGTGTGGGGTTGCGTAAAGGCTCCCCCAGGGAATTCAGGTGTACCCAAAGGCTTCCGCTGAGAGCACTTTTTGATGGCAGAAAGTGGCACCGTACGTGTTTTTTCGGGTCTAACTCGGGTTCAGCTTCTTGTTGCGGTTAGGGTTATGTTTAGGGTTGTTAGGAAAGAGTGAAGACGCAGAGTCCTGTTGAGTGTGGGGTTGCGTAAAGGCTCCCCCAGGGAGTTCAGGTGTACCCAAAGGCTTCCGCTGAGAGCACTTTTGGATGGCAGAAAGTGGCACCGTACGTGTTTTTTCGGGTCTAACTCGGGTTCAGCTTCTTGTTGCGGTTAGGGTTATGTTTAGGGTTGTTAGGAAAGAGTGAAGACGCAGAGTCCTGTTGAGTGTGGGGTTGCGTAAAGGCTCCCCCAGGGAGTTCAGGTGTACCCAAAGGCTTCCACTGAGAGCACTTTTTGATGGCAGAAAGTGGCACCGTACGTGTTTTTTCGGGTCTAACTCGGGTTCAGCTTCTTGTTCCGGTTAGGCTTATGTTTAGGGTTGTTAGGAAAGAGTGAAGACGCAGAGTCCTGTTGAGTGTGGGGTTGCGTAAAGGCTCCCCCAGGGAATTCAGGTGTACCCAAAGGCTTCCGCTGAGAGCACTTTTTGATGGCAGAAAGTGGCACCGTACGTGTTTTTTCGGGTCTAACTCGGGTTCAGCTTCTTGTTGCGGTTAGGGTTATGTTTAGGGTTGTTAGGAAAGAGTGAAGACGCAGAGTCCTGTTGAGTGTGGGGTTGCGTAAAGGCTCCCCAAGGGAGTTCAGGTGTACCCAAAGGCTTCCGCTGAGAGCACTTTTTGATGGCAGAAAGTGGCACCGTACGTGTTTTTTCGGGTCTAACTCGGGTTCAGCTTCTTGTTGCGGTTAGGGTTATGTTTAGGGTTGTTAGGAAAGAGTGAAGACGCAGAGTCCTGTTGAGTGTGGGGTTGCGTAAAGGCTCCCCCAGGGAGTTCAGGTGTACCCAAAGGCTTCCGCTGAGAGCACTTTTGGATGGCAGAAAGTGGCACCGTACGTGTTTTTTCGGGTCTAACTCGGGTTCAGCTTCTTGTTCCGGTTAGGGTTATGTTTAGGGTTGTTAGGAAAGAGTGAAGACGCAGAGTCCTGTTGAGTGTGGGGTTGCGTAAAGGCTCCCCCAGGGAGTTCAGGTGTACCCAAAGGCTTCCGCTGAGAGCACGTTTTGATGGCAGAAAGTGGCACCGTACGTGTTTTTTCGGGTCTAACTCGGGTTCAGCTTCTTGTTGCGGTTAGGGTTATGTTTAGGGTTGTTAGGAAAGAGTGAAGACGCAGAGTCCTGTTGAGTGTGGGGTTGCGTAAAGGCTCCCCCAGGGAGTTCAGGTGTACCCAAAGGCTTCCGCTGAGAGCACTTTTTGATGGCAGAAAGTGGCACCGTACGTGTTTTTTCGGGTCTAACTCGGGTTCAGCTTCTTGTTCCGGTTAGGCTTATGTTTAGGGTTGTTAGGAAAGAGTGAAGACGCAGAGTCCTGTTGAGTGTGGGGTTGCGTAAAGGCTCCCCCAGGGAATTCAGGTGTACCCAAAGGCTTCCGCTGAGAGCACTTTTTGATGGCAGAAAGTGGCACCGTACGTGTTTTTTCGGGTCTAACTCGGGTTCAGCTTCTTGTTGCGGTTAGGGTTATGTTTAGGGTTGTTAGGAAAGAGTGAAGACGCAGAGTCCTGTTGAGTGTGGGGTTGCGTAAAGGCTCCCCCAGGGAGTTCAGGTGTACCCAAAGGCTTCCACTGAGAGCACTTTTGGATGGCAGAAAGTGGCACCGTACGTGTTTTTTCGGGTCTAACTCGGGTTCAGCTTCTTGTTGCGGTTAGGGTTATGTTTAGGGTTGTTAGGAAAGAGTGAAGACGCAGAGTCCTGTTGAGTGTGGGGTTGCGTAAAGGCTCCCCCAGGGAGTTCAGGTGTACCCAAAGGCTTCCGCTGAGAGCACTTTTGGATGGCAGAAAGTGGCACCGTACGTGTTTTTTCGGGTCTAACTCGGGTTCAGCTTCTTGTTGCGGTTAGGGTTATGTTTAGGGTTGTTAGGAAAGAGTGAAGACGCAGAGTCCTGTTGAGTGTGGGGTTGCGTAAAGGCTCCCCCAGGGAGTTCAGGTGTACCCAAAGGCTTCCGCTGAGAGCACTTTTTGATGGCAGAAAGTGGCACCGTACGTGTTTTTTCGGGTCTAACTCGGGTTCAGCTTCTTGTTGCGGTTAGGGTTATGTTTAGGGTTGTTAGGAAAGAGTGAAGACGCAGAGTCCTGTTGAGTGTGGGGTTGCGTAAAGGCTCCCCCAGGGAGTTCAGGTGTACCCAAAGGCTTCCGCTGAGAACACTTTTTGATGGCAGAAAGTGGCACCGTACGTGTTTTTTCGGGTCTAACTCGGGTTCAGCTTCTTGTTCCGGTTAGGGTTATGTTTAGGGTTGTTAGGAAAGAGTGAAGACGCAGAGTCCTGTTGAGTGTGGGGTTGCGTAAAGGCTCCCCCAGGGAGTTTAGGTGTACCCAAAGGCTTCCGCTGAGAGCACTTTTTGATGGCAGAAAGTGGCACCGTACGTGTTTTTTCGAGTCTAACTCGGGTTGAGCTTCTTGTTGCGGTTAGGGTTATGTTTAGGGTTGTTAGGAAAGAGTGAAGACGCAGAGTCCTGTTGAGTGTGGGGTTGCGTAAAGGCTCCCCCAGGGAGTTCAGGTGTACCCAAAGGCTTCCGCTGAGAGCACTTTTTGATGGCAGAAAGTGGCACCGTACGTGTTTTTTCGGGTCTAACTCGGGTTGAGCTTCTTGTTGCGGTTAGGGTTATGTTTAGGGTTGTTAGGAAAGAGTGAAGACGCAGAGTCCTGTTGAGTGTGGGGTTGCGTAAAGGCTCCCCCAGGGAGTTCAGGTGTACCCAAAGGCTTCCGCTGAGAGCACTTTTTGATGGCAGAAAGTGGCACCGTACGTGTTTTTTCGGGTCTAACTCAGGTTCAGCTTCTTGTTCCGGTTAGGGTTATGTTTAGGGTTGTTAGGAAAGAGTGAAGACGCAGAGTCCTGTTGAGTGTGGGGTTGCGTAAAGGCTCCCCCAGGGAGTTCAGGTGTACCCAAAGGCTTCCGCTGAGAGCACTTTTTGATGGCAGAAAGTGGCACCGTACGTGTTTTTTCGGGTCTAACTCGGGTTGAGCTTCTTGTTGCGGTTAGGGTTATGTTTAGGGTTGTTAGGAAAGAGTGAAGACGCAGAGTCCTGTTGAGTGTGGGGTTGTGTAAAGGCTCCCCCAGGGAGTTCAGGTGTACCCAAAGGCTTCCGCTGAGAGCACTTTTGGATGGCAGAAAGTGGCACCGTACGTGTTTTTTCGGGTCTAACTCGGGTTCAGCTTCTTGTTGCGGTTAGGGTTATGTTTAGGGTTGTTAGGAAAGAGTGAAGATGCAGAGTCCTGTTGAGTGTGGGGTTGCGTAAAGGCTCCCCCAGGGAGTTCAGGTGTACCCAAAGGCTTCCGCTGAGAGCACTTTTTGATGGCAGAAAGTGGCACCGTACGTGTTTTTTCGGGTCTAACTCGGGTTCAGCTTCTTGTTGCGGTTAGGGTTATGTTTAGGGTTGTTAGGAAAGAGTGAAGACGCAGAGTCCTGTTGAGTGTGGGGTTGCGTAAAGGCTCCCCCAGGGAGTTCAGGTGTACCCAAAGGCTTCCGCTGAGAGCACTTTTTGATGGCAGAAAGTGGCACCGTACGTGTTTTTTCGGGTCTAACTCGGGTTCAGCTTCTTGTTGCGGTTAGGGTTATGTTTAGGGTTGTTAGGAAAGAGTGAAGACGCAGAGTCCTGTTGAGTGTGGGGTTGCGTAAAGGCTCCCCCAGGGAGTTCAGGTGTACCCAAAGGCTTCCGCTGAGAGCACTTTTGGATGACAGAAAGTGGCACCGTACGTGTTTTTTCGGGTCTAACTCGGGTTCAGCTTCTTGTTGCGGTTAGGGTTATGTTTCGGGTTGTTAGGAAAGAGTGAAGACGCAGAGTCCTGTTGAGTGTGGGGTTGCGTAAAGGCTCCCCCAGGGAGTTCAGGTGTACCCAAAGGCTTCCGCTGAGAGCACTTTTTGATGGCAGAAAGTGGCACCGTACGTGTTTTTTCGGGTCTAACTCGGGTTAAGCTTCTTGTTCCGGTTAGGGTTATGTTTAGGGTTGTTAGGAAAGAGTGAAGACGCAGAGTCCTGTTGAGTGTGGGGTTGCGTAAAGGCTCCCCCAGGGAGTTCAGGTGTACCCAAAGGCTTCCGCTGAGAGCACTTTTTGATGGCAGAAAGTGGCACCGTACGTGTTTTTTCGGGTCTAACTCGGGTTCAGCTTCTTGTTGCGGTTAGGGTTATGTTTAGGGTTGTTAGGAAAGAGTGAAGACGCAGAGTCCTGTTGAGTGTGGGGTTGCGTAAAGGCTCCCCCAGGGAGTTCAGGTGTACCCAAAGGCTTCCGCTGAGAGCACTTTTTGATGGCAGAAAGTGGCACCGTACGTGTTTTTTCGGGTCTAACTCGGGTTCAGCTTCTTGTTGCGGTTAGGGTTATGTTTAGGGTTGTTAGGAAAGAGTGAAGACGCAGAGTCCTGTTGAGTGTGGGGTTGCGTAAAGGCTCCCCCAGGGAGTTCAGGTGTACCCAAAGGCTTCCGCTGAGAGCACTTTTTGATGGCAGAAAGTGGCACCGTACGTGTTTTTTCGGGTCTAACTCGGGTTCAGCTTCTTGTTGCGGTTAGGGTTATGTTTAGGGTTGTTAGGAAAGAGTGAAGACGCAGAGTCCTGTTGAGTGTGGGGTTGCGTAAAGGCTCCCCCAGGGAGTTCAGGTGTACCCAAAGGCTTCCGCTGAGAGCACTTTTGGATGGCAGAAAGTGGCACCGTACGTGTTTTTTCGGGTCTAACTCGGGTTCAGCTTCTTGTTGCGGTTAGGGTTATGTTTAGGGTTGTTAGGAAAGAGTGAAGACGCAGAGTCCTGTTGAGTGTGGGGTTGCGTAAAGGCTCCCCCAGGGAGTTCAGGTGTACCCAAAGGCTTCCGCTGAGAGCACTTTTGGATGGCAGAAAGTGGCACCGTACGTGTTTTTTCGGGTCTAACTCGGGTTGAGCTTCTTGTTGCGGTTAGGGTTATGTTTAGGGTTGTTAGGAAAGAGTGAAGACGCAGAGTCCTGTTGAGTGTGGGGTTGCGTAAAGGCTCCCCCAGGGAGTTCAGGTGTACCCAAAGGCTTCCGCTGAGAGCACTTTTTGATGGCAGAAAGTGGCACCGTACGTGTTTTTTCGGGTCTAACTCGGGTTCAGCTTCTTGTTGCGGTTAGGGTTATGTTTAGGGTTGTTAGGAAAGAGTGAAGACGCAGAGTCCTGTTGAGTGTGGGGTTGCGTAAAGGCTCCCCCAGGGAGTTCAGGTGTACCCAAAGGCTTCCGCTGAGAGCACTTTTTGATGGCAGAAAGTGGCACCGTACGTGTTTTTTCGGGTCTAACTCGGGTTGAGCTTCTTGTTGCGGTTAGGGTTATGTTTAGGGTTGTTAGGAAAGAGTGAAGACGCAGAGTCCTGTTGAGTGTGGGGTTGCGTAAAGGCTCCCCCAGGGAGTTCAGGTGTACCCAAAGGCTTCCGCTGAGAGCACTTTTGGATGGCAGAAAGTGGCACCGTACGTGTTTTTTCGGGTCTAACTCGGGTTGAGCTTCTTGTTCCGGTTAGGGTTATGTTTAGGGTTGTTAGGAAAGAGTGAAGACGCAGAGTCCTGTTGAGTGTGGGGTTGCGTAAAGGCTCCCCCAGGGAGTTCAGGTGTACCCAAAGGCTTCCGCTGAGAGCACTTTTTGATGGCAGAAAGTGGCACCATACGTGTTTTTTCGGGTCTAACTCGGGTTCAGCTTCTTGTTGCGGTTAGGGTTATGTTTAGGGTTGTTAGGAAAGAGTGAAGACGCAGAGTCCTGTTGAGTGTGGGGTTGCGTAAAGGCTCCCCCAGGGAGTTCAGGTGTACCCAAAGGCTTCCGCTGAGAGCACTTTTGGATGGCAGAAAGTGGCACCGTACGTGTTTTTTCGGGTCTAACTCGGGTTGAGCTTCTTGTTCCGGTTAGGGTTATGTTTAGGGTTGTTAGGAAAGAGTGAAGACGCAGAGTCCTGTTGAGTGTGGGGTTGCGTAAAGGCTCCCCCAGGGAGTTCAGGTGTACCCAAAGGCTTCCGCTGAGAGCACTTTTGGATGGCAGAAAGTGGCACCATACGTGTTTTTTCGGGTCTAACTCGGGTTCAGCTTCTTGTTGCGGTTAGGGTTATGTTTAGGGTTGTTAGGAAAGAGTGAAGACGCAGAGTCCTGTTGAGTGTGGGGTTGCGTAAAGGCTCCCCCAGGGAGTTCAGGTGTACCCAAAGGCTTCCGCTGAGAGCACTTTTTGATGGCAGAAAGTGGCACCGTACGTGTTTTTTCGGGTCTAACTCGGGTTGAGCTTCTTGTTGCGGTTAGGGTTATGTTTAGGGTTGTTAGGAAAGAGTGAAGACTCAGAGTCCTGTTGAGTGTGGGGTTGCGTAAAGGCTCCCCCAGGGAGTTCAGGTGTACCCAAAGGCTTCCGCTGAGAGCACTTTTGGATGGCAGAAAGTGGCACCGTCCGTGTTTTTTCGGGTCTAACTCGGGTTGAGCTTCTTGTTGCGGTTAGGGTTATGTTTAGGGTTGTTAGGAAAGAGTGAAGACGCAGAGTCCTGTTGAGTGTGGGGTTGCGTAAAGGCTCCCCCAGGGAGTTCAGGTGTACCCAAAGGCTTCCGCTGAGAGCACTTTTGGATGGCAGAAAGTGGCACCGTACGTGTTTTTTCGGGTCTAACTCGGGTTCAGCTTCTTGTTGCGGTTAGGGTTATGTTTCGGGTTGTTAGGAAAGAGTGAAGACGCAGAGTCCTGTTGAGTGTGGGGTTGCGTAAAGGCTCCCCCAGGGAGTTCAGGTGTACCCAAAGGCTTCCGCTGAGAGCACTTTTGGATGGCAGAAAGTGGCACCATACGTGTTTTTTCGGGTCTAACTCGGGTTCAGCTTCTTGTTGCGGTTAGGGTTATGTTTAGGGTTGTTAGGAAAGAGTGAAGACGCAGAGTCCTGTTGAGTGTGGGGTTGCGTAAAGGCTCCCCCAGGGAGTTCAGGTGTACCCAAAGGCTTCCGCTGAGAGCACTTTTTGACGGCAGAAAGTGGCACCGTACGTGTTTTTTCGGGTCTAACTCGGGTTGAGCTTCTTGTTCCGGTTAGGGTTATGTTTAGGGTTGTTAGGAAAGAGTGAAGACTCAGAGTCCTGTTGAGTGTGGGGTTGCGTAAAGGCTCCCCCAGGGAGTTCAGGTGTACCCAAAGGCTTCCGCTGAGAGCACTTTTGGATGGCAGAAAGTGGCACCGTACGTGTTTTTTCGGGTCTAACTCGGGTTGAGCTTCTTGTTGCGGTTAGGGTTATGTTTAGGGTTGTTAGGAAAGAGTGAAGACGCAGAGTCCTGTTGAGTGTGGGGTTGCGTAAAGGCTCCCCCAGGGAGTTCAGGTGTACCCAAAGGCTTCCGCTGAGAGCACTTTTTGATGGCAGAAAGTGGCACCGTACGTGTTTTTTCGGGTCTAACTCGGGTTGAGCTTCTTGTTGCGGTTAGGGTTATGTTTAGGGTTGTTAGGAAAGAGTGAAGACGCAGAGTCCTGTTGAGTGTGGGGTTGCGTAAAGGCTCCCCCAGGGAGTTCAGGTGTACCCAAAGGCTTCCGCTGAGAGCACTTTTGGATGGCAGAAAGTGGCACCGTCCGTGTTTTTTCGGGTCTAACTCGGGTTGAGCTTCTTGTTGCGGTTAGGGTTATGTTTAGGGTTGTTAGGAAAGAGTGAAGACGCAGAGTCCTGTTGAGTGTGGGGTTGCGTAAAGGCTCCCCCAGGGAGTTCAGGTGTACCCAAAGGCTTCCGCTGAGAGCACTTTTGGATGGCAGAAAGTGGCACCGTACGTGTTTTTTCGGGTCTAACTCGGGTTCAGCTTCTTGTTGCGGTTAGGGTTATGTTTAGGGTTGTTAGGAAAGAGTGAAGACGCAGAGTCCTGTTGAGTGTGGGGTTGCGTAAAGGCTCCCCCAGGGAGTTCAGGTGTACCCAAAGGCTTCCGCTGAGAGCACTTTTGGATGGCAGAAAGTGGCACCATACGTGTTTTTTCGGGTCTAACTCGGGTTCAGCTTCTTGTTGCGGTTAGGGTTATGTTTAGGGTTGTTAGGAAAGAGTGAAGACGCAGAGTCCTGTTGACTGTGGGGTTGCGTAAGGGCTCCCCCAGGGAGTTCAGGTGTACCCAAAGGCTTCCGCTGAGAGCACTTTTTGACGGCAGAAAGTGGCACCGTACGTGTTTTTTCGGGTCTAACTCGGGTTGAGCTTCTTGTTCCGGTTAGGGTTATGTTTAGGGTTGTTAGGAAAGAGTGAAGACTCAGAGTCCTGTTGAGTGTGGGGTTGCGTAAAGGCTCCCCCAGGGAGTTCAGGTGTACCCAAAGGCTTCCGCTGAGAGCACTTTTGGATGGCAGAAAGTGGCACCGTACGTGTTTTTTCGGGTCTAACTCGGGTTGAGCTTCTTGTTGCGGTTAGGGTTATGTTTAGGGTTGTTAGGAAAGAGTGAAGACGCAGAGTCCTGTTGAGTGTGGGGTTGCGTAAAGGCTCCCCCAGGGAGTTCAGGTGTACCCAAAGGCTTCCGCTGAGAGCACTTTTTGATGGCAGAAAGTGGCACCGTACGTGTTTTTTCGGGTCTAACTCGGGTTCAGCTTCTTGTTACGGTTAGGGTTATGTTTAGGGTTGTTAGGAAAGAGTGAAGACGCAGAGTCCTGTTGAGTGTGGGGTTGCGTAAAGGCTCCCCCAGGGAGTTCAGGTGTACCCAAAGGCTTCCGCTGAGAGCACTTTTTGATGGCAGAAAGTGGCACCGTACGTGTTTTTTCGGGTCTAACTCGGGTTCAGCTTCTTGTTGCGGTTAGGGTTATGTTTAGGGTTGTTAGGAAAGAGTGAAGACGCAGAGTCCTGTTGAGTGTGGGGTTGCGTAAAGGCTCCCCCAGGGAGTTCAGGTGTACCCAAAGGCTTCCGCTGAGAGCACTTTTTGACGGCAGAAAGTGGCACCGTACGTGTTTTTTCGGGTCTAACTCGGGTTCAGCTTCTTGTTGCGGTTAGGGTTATGTTTAGGGTTGTTAGGAAAGAGTGAAGACGCAGAGTCCTGTTGAGTGTGGGGTTGCGTAAAGGCTCCCCCAGGGAGTTCAGGTGTACCCAAAGGCTTCCGCTGAGAGCACTTTTTGACGGCAGAAAATGGCACCGTACGTGTTTTTTCGGGTCTAACTCGGGTTGAGCTTCTTGTTCCGGTTAGGGTTATGTTTAGGGTTGTTAGGAAAGAGTGAAGACTCAGAGTCCTGTTGAGTGTGGGGTTGCGTAAAGGCTCCCCCAGGGAGTTCAGGTGTACCCAAAGGCTTCCGCTGAGAGCACTTTTGGATGGCAGAAAGTGGCACCGTACGTGTTTTTTCGGGTCTAACTTGGGTTGAGCTTCTTGTTGCGGTTAGGGTTATGTTTAGGGTTGTTAGGAAAGAGTGAAGACGCAGAGTCCTGTTGAGTGTGGGGTTGCGTAAAGGCTCCCCCAGGGAGTTCAGGTGTACCCAAAGGCTTCCGCTGAGAGCACTTTTTGATGGCAGAAAGTGGCACCGTACGTGTTTTTTCGGGTCTAACTCGGGTTCAGCTTCTTGTTGCGGTTAGGGTTATGTTTAGGGTTGTTAGGAAAGAGTGAAGACGCAGAGTCCTGTTGAGTGTGGGGTTGCGTAAAGGCTCCCCCAGGGAGTTCAGGTGTACCCAAAGGCTTCCGCTGAGAGCACTTTTTGATGGCAGAAAGTGGCACCGTACGTGTTTTTTCGGGTCTAACTCGGGTTGAGCTTCTTTTTGCGGTTAGGGTTATGTTTAGGGTTGTTAGGAAAGAGTGAAGACGCAGAGTCCTGTTGAGTGTGGGGTTGCGTAAAGGCTCCCCCAGGGAGTTCAGGTGTACCCAAAGGCTTCCGCTGAGAGCACTTTTTGATGGCAGAAAGTGGCACCGTACGTGTTTTTTCGGGTCTAACTCGGGTTGAGCTTCTTGTTGCGGTTAGGGTTATGTTTAGGGTTGTTAGGAAAGAGTGAAGACGCAGAGTCCTGTTGAGTGTGGGGTTGCGTAAAGGCTCCCCCAGGGAGTTCAGGTGTACCCAAAGGCTTCCGCTGAGAGCACTTTTGGATGGCAGAAAGTGGCACCGTACGTGTTTTTTCGGGTCTAACTCGGGTTCAGCTTCTTGTTGCGGTTAGGGTTATGTTTAGGGTTGTTAGGAAAGAGTGAAGACGCAGAGTCCTGTTGAGTGTGGGGTTGCGTAAAGGCTCCCCCAGGGAGTTCAGGTGTACCCAAAGGCTTCCGCTGAGAGCACTTTTTGATGGCAGAAAGTGGCACCGTACGTGTTTTTTCGGGTCTAACTCGGGTTCAGCTTCTTGTTGCGGTTAGGGTTATGTTTAGGGTTGTTAGGAAAGAGTGAAGACGCAGAGTCCTGTTGAGTGTGGGGTTGCGTAAAGGCTCCCCCAGGGAGTTCAGGTGTACCCAAAGGCTTCCGCTGAGAGCACTTTTTGATGGCAGAAAGTGGCACCGTACGTGTTTTTTCGGGTCTAACTCGGGTTCAGCTTCTTGTTCCGGTTAGGGTTATGTTTAGGGTTGTTAGGAAAGAGTGAAGACGCAGAGTCCTGTTGAGTGTGGGGTTGCGTAAAGGCTCCCCCAGGGAGTTCAGGTGTACCCAAAGGCTTCCGCTGAGAGCACTTTTTGATGGCAGAAAGTGGCACCGTACGTGTTTTTTCGGGTCTAACTCGGGTTCAGCTTCTTGTTGCGGTTAGGGTTATGTTTAGGGTTGTTAGGAAAGAGTGAAGACGCAGAGTCCTGTTGAGTGTGGGGTTGCGTAAAGGCTCCCCCAGGGAGTTCAGGTGTACCCAAAGGCTTCCGCTGGGAGCACTTTTTGATGGCAGAAAGTGGCACCGTACGTGTTTTTTCGGGTCTAACTCGGGTTCAGCTTCTTGTTGCGGTTAGGGTTATGTTTAGGGTTGTTAGGAAAGAGTGAAGATGCAGAGTCCTGTTGAGTGTGGGGTTGCGTAAAGGCTCCCCCAGGGAGTTCAGGTGTACCCAAAGGCTTCCGCTGAGAGCACTTTTTGATGGCAGAAAGTGGCACCGTACGTGTTTTTTTGGGTCTAACTCGGGTTCAGCTTCTTGTTGCGGTTAGGGTTATGTTTAGGGTTGTTAGGAAAGAGTGAAGACGCAGAGTCCTGTTGAGTGTGGGGTTGCGTAAAGGCTCCCCCAGGGAGTTCAGGTGTACCCAAAGGCTTCCGCTGAGAGCACTTTTTGATGGCAGAAAGTGGCACCGTACGTGTTTTTTCGGGTCTAACTCGGGTTCAGCTTCTTGTTGCGGTTAGGGTTATGTTTAGGGTTGTTAGGAAAGAGTGAAGACGCAGAGTCCTGTTGAGTGTGGGGTTGCGTAAAGGCTCCCCCAGGGAGTTCAGGTGTACCCAAAGGCTTCCGCTGAGAGCACTTTTTGATGGCAGAAAGTGGCACCGTACGTGTTTTTTCGGGTCTAACTCGGGTTCAGCTTCTTGTTGCGGTTAGGGTTATGTTTAGGGTTGTTAGGAAAGAGTGAAGACGCAGAGTCCTGTTGAGTGTGGGGTTGCGTAAAGGCTCCCCCAGGGAGTTCAGGTGTACCCAAAGGCTTCCGCTGAGAGCACTTTTGGATGGCAGAAAGTGGCACCGTACGTGTTTTTTCGGGTCTAACTCGGGTTCAGCTTCTTGTTGCGGTTAGGGTTATGTTTAGGGTTGTTAGGAAAGAGTGAAGACTCAGAGTCCTGTTGAGTGTGGGGTTGCGTAAAGGCTCCCCCAGGGAGTTCAGGTGTACCCAAAGGCTTCCGCTGAGAGCACTTTTTGATGGCAGAAAGTGGCACCATACGTGTTTTTTCGGGTCTAACTCGGGTTGAGCTTCTTGTTGCGTTTAGGGTTATGTTTAGGGTTGTTAGGAAAGAGTGAAGACGCAGAGTCCTGTTGAGTGTGGGGTTGCGTAAAGGCTCCCCCAGGGAGTTCAGGTGTACCCAAAGGCTTCCGCTGAGAGCACTTTTGGATGGCAGAAAGTGGCACCGTACGTGTTTTTTCGGGTCTAACTCGGGTTGAGCTTCTTGTTTCGGTTAGGGTTATGTTTAGGGTTGTTAGGAAAGAGTGAAGACGCAGAGTCCTGTTGAGTGTGGGGTTGCGTAAAGGCTCCCCCAGGGAGTTCAGGTGTACCCAAAGGCTTCCGCTGAGAGCACTTTTTGATGGCAGAAAGTGGCACCGTACGTGTTTTTTTGGGTCTAACTCGGGTTCAGCTTCTTGTTGCGGTTAGGGTTATGTTTAGGGTTGTTAGGAAAGAGTGAAGATGCAGAGTCCTGTTGAGTGTGGGGTTGCGTAAAGGCTCCCCCAGGGAGTTCAGGTGTACCCAAAGGCTTCCGCTGAGAGCACTTTTGGATGGCAGAAAGTGGCACCGTACGTGTTTTTTCGGGTCTAACTCGGGTTGAGCTTCTTGTTGCGGTTAGGGTTATGTTTAGGGTTGTTAGGAAAGAGTGAAGACGCAGAGTCCTGTTGAGTGTGGGGTTGCGTAAAGGCTCCCCCAGGGAGTTCAGGTGTACCCAAAGGCTTCCGCTGAGAGCACTTTTTGATGGCAGAAAGTGGCACCGTACGTGTTTTTTCGGGTCTAACTCGGGTTCAGCTTCTTGTTGCGGTTAGGGTTATGTTTAGGGTTGTTAGGAAAGAGTGAAGACGCAGAGTCCTGTTGAGTGTGGGGTTGCGTAAAGGCTCCCCCAGGGAGTTCAGGTGTACCCAAAGGCTTCCGCTGAGAGCACTTTTGGATGGCAGAAAGTGGCACCGTACGTGTTTTTTCGGGTCTAACTCGGGTTCAGCTTCTTGTTGCGGTTAGGGTTATGTTTAGGGTTGTTAGGAAAGAGTGAAGATGCAGAGTCCTGTTGAGTGTGGGGTTGCGTAAAGGCTCCCCCAGGGAGTTCAGGTGTACCCAAGGCTTCCGCTGAGAGCACTTTTTGATGGCAGAAAGTGGCACCGTACGTGTTTTTTCGGGTCTAACTCGGGTTCAGCTTCTTGTTGCGGTTAGGGTTATGTTTAGGGTTGTTAGGAAAGAGTGAAGACGCAGAGTCCTGTTGAGTGTGGGGTTGCGTAAAGGCTCCCCCAGGGAGTTCAGGTGTACCCAAAGGCTTCCGCTGAGAGCACTTTTTGATGGCAGAAAGTGGCACCGTACGTGTTTTTTCGGGTCTAACTCGGGTTCAGCTTCTTGTTGCGGTTAGGGTTATGTTTAGGGTTGTTAGGAAAGAGTGAAGACGCAGAGTCCTGTTGAGTGTGGGGTTGCGTAAAGGCTCCCCCAGGGAGTTCAGGTGTACCCAAAGGCTTCCGCTGAGAGCACTTTTTGATGGCAGAAAGTGGCACCGTACGTGTTTTTTCGGGTCTAACTCGGGTTGAGCTTCTTGTTGCGGTTAGGGTTATGTTTAGGGTTGTTAGGAAAGAGTGAAGACGCAGAGTCCTGTTGAGTGTGGGGTTGCGTAAAGGCTCCCCCAGGGAGTTCAGGTGTACCCAAAGGCTTCCGCTGAGAGCACTTTTTGATGGCAGAAAGTGGCACCGTACGTGTTTTTTCGGGTCTAACTCGGGTTCAGCTTCTTGTTGCGGTTAGGGTTATGTTTAGGGTTGTTAGGAAAGAGTGAAGACGCAGAGTCCTGTTGAGTGTGGGGTTGCGTAAAGGCTCCCCCAGGGAGTTCAGGTGTACCCAAAGGCTTCCGCTGAGAGCACTTTTGGATGGCAGAAAGTGGCACCGTACGTGTTTTTTCGGGTCTAACTCGGGTTCAGCTTCTTGTTGCGGTTAGGGTTATGTTTAGGGTTGTTAGGAAAGAGTGAAGACGCAGAGTCCTGTTGAATGTGGGGTTGCGTAAAGGCTCCCCCAGGGAGTTCAGGTGTACCCAAAGGCTTCCGCTGAGAGCACTTTTTGATGGCAGAAAGTGGCACCATACGTGTTTTTTCGGGTCTAACTCGGGTTGAGCTTCTTGTTGCGGTTAGGGTTATGTTTAGGGTTGTTAGGAAAGAGTGAAGACGCAGAGTCCTGTTGAGTGTGGGGTTGCGTAAAGGCTCCCCCAGGGAGTTCAGGTGTACCCAAAGGCTTCCGCTGAGAGCACTTTTTGATGGCAGAAAGTGGCACCGTACGTGTTTTTTCGGGTCTAACTCGGGTTCAGCTTCTTGTTGCGGTTAGGGTTATGTTTAGGGTTGTTAGGAAAGAGTGAAGACGCAGAGTCCTGTTGAGTGTGGGGTTGCGTAAAGGCTCCCCCAGGGAGTTCAGGTGTACCCAAAGGCTTCCGCTGAGAGCACTTTTGGATGGCAGAAAGTGGCACCGTACGTGTTTTTTCGGGTCTAACTCGGGTTCAGCTTCTTGTTGCGGTTAGGGTTATGTTTAGGGTTGTTAGGAAAGAGTGAAGACTCAGAGTCCTGTTGAGTGTGGGGTTGCGTAAAGGCTCCCCCAGGGAGTTCAGGTGTACCCAAAGGCTTCCGCTGAGAGCACTTTTTGATGGCAGAAAATGGCACCATACGTGTTTTTTCGGGTCTAACTCGGGTTGAGCTTCTTGTTGCGGTTAGGGTTATGTTTAGGGTTGTTAGGAAAGAGTGAAGACGCAGAGTCCTGTTGAGTGTGGGGTTGCGTAAAGGCTCCCCCAGGGAGTTCAGGTGTACCCAAAGGCTTCCGCTGAGAGCACTTTTGGATGGCAGAAAGTGGCACCGTACGTGTTTTTTCGGGTCTAACTCGGGTTCAGCTTCTTGTTGCGGTTAGGGTTATGTTTAGGGTTGTTAGGAAAGAGTGAAGACGCAGAGTCCTGTTGAGTGTGGGGTTGCGTAAAGGCTCCCCCAGGGAGTTCAGGTGTACCCAAAGGCTTCCGCTGAGAGCACTTTTTGATGGCAGAAAGTGGCACCATACGTGTTTTTTTGGGTCTAACTCGGGTTCAGCTTCTTGTTGCGGTTAGGGTTATGTTTAGGGTTGTTAGGAAAGAGTGAAGATGCAGAGTCCTGTTGAGTGTGGGGTTGCGTAAAGGCTCCCCCAGGGAGTTCAGGTGTACCCAAAGGCTTCCGCTGAGAGCACTTTTGGATGGCAGAAAGTGGCACCGTACGTGTTTTTTCGGGTCTAACTCGGGTTGAGCTTCTTGTTGCGGTTAGGGTTATGTTTAGGGTTGTTAGGAAAGAGTGAAGACGCAGAGTCCTGTTGAGTGTGGGGTTGCGTAAAGGCTCCCCCAGGGAGTTCAGGTGTACCCAAAGGCTTCCGCTGAGAGCACTTTTTGATGGCAGAAAGTGGCACCGTACGTGTTTTTTCGGGTCTAACTCGGGTTCAGCTTCTTGTTGCGGTTAGGGTTATGTTTAGGGTTGTTAGGAAAGAGTGAAGACGCAGAGTCCTGTTGAGTGTGGGGTTGCGTAAAGGCTCCCCCAGGGAGTTCAGGTGTACCCAAAGGCTTCCGCTGAGAGCACTTTTGGATGGCAGAAAGTGGCACCGTACGTGTTTTTTCGGGTCTAACTCGGGTTGAGCTTCTTGTTGCGGTTAGGGTTATGTTTAGGGTTGTTAGGAAAGAGTGAAGACGCAGAGTCCTGTTGAGTGTGGGGTTGCGTAAAGGCTCCCCCAGGGAGTTCAGGTGTACCCAAAGGCTTCCGCTGAGAGCACTTTTGGATGGCAGAAAGTGGCACCGTACGTGTTTCTTCGGGTCTAACTCGGGTTCAGCTTCTTGTTCCGGTTAGGGTTATGTTTAGGGTTGTTAGGAAAGAGTGAAGACGCAGAGTCCTGTTGAGTGTGGGGTTGCGTAAAGGCTCCCCCAGGGAGTTCAGGTGTACCCAAGGCTTCCGCTGAGAGCACTTTTTGATGGCAGAAAGTGGCACCGTACGTGTTTTTTCGGGTCTAACTCGGTTTGAGCTTCTTGTTGCGGTTAGGGTTATGTTTAGGGTTGTTAGGAAAGAGTGAAGACGCAGAGTCCTGTTGAGTGTGGGGTTGCGTAAAGGCTCCCCCAGGGAGTTCAGGTGTACCCAAAGGCTTCCGCTGAGAGCACTTTTTGATGGCAGAAAGTGGCACCGTACGTGTTTTTTCGGGTCTAACTCGGGTTCAGCTTCTTGTTGCGGTTAGGGTTATGTTTAGGGTTGTTAGGAAAGAGTGAAGACGCAGAGTCCTGTTGAGTGTGGGGTTGCGTAAAGGCTCCCCCAGGGAGTTCAGGTGTACCCAAAGGCTTCCGCTGAGAGCACTTTTTGATGGCAGAAAGTGGCACCGTACGTGTTTTTTCGGGTCTAACTCGGGTTGAGCTTCTTGTTGCGGTTAGGGATATGTTTAGGGTTGTTAGGAAAGAGTGAAGACGCAGAGTCCTGTTGAGTGTGGGGTTGCGTAAAGGCTCCCCCAGGGAGTTCAGGTGTACCCAAAGGCTTCCGCTGAGAGCACTTTTTGATGGCAGAAAGTGGCACCGTACGTGTTTTTTCGGGTCTAACTCGGGTTCAGCTTCTTGTTGCGGTTAGGGTTATGTTTAGGGTTGTTAGGAAAGAGTGAAGACGCAGAGTCCTGTTGAGTGTGGGGTTGCGTAAAGGCTCCCCCAGGGAGTTCAGGTGTACCCAAAGGCTTCCGCTGAGAGCACTTTTGGATGGCAGAAAGTGGCACCGTACGTGTTTTTTCGGGTCTAACTCGGGTTCAGCTTCTTGTTGCGGTTAGGGTTATGTTTAGGGTTGTTAGGAAAGAGTGAAGACGCAGAGTCCTGTTGAATGTGGGGTTGCGTAAAGGCTCCCCCAGGGAGTTCAGGTGTACCCAAAGGCTTCCGCTGAGAGCACTTTTTGATGGCAGAAAGTGGCACCATACGTGTTTTTTCGGGTCTAACTCGGGTTGAGCTTCTTGTTGCGGTTAGGGTTATGTTTAGGGTTGTTAGGAAAGAGTGAAGACGCAGAGTCCTGTTGAGTGTGGGGTTGCGTAAAGGCTCCCCCAGGGAGTTCAGGTGTACCCAAAGGCTTCCGCTGAGAGCACTTTTTGATGGCAGAAAGTGGCACCGTACGTGTTTTTTCGGGTCTAACTCGGGTTCAGCTTCTTGTTCCGGTTAGGGTTATGTTTAGGGTTGTTAGGAAAGAGTGAAGACGCAGAGCCCTGTTGAGTGTGGGGTTGCGTAAAGGCTCCCCCAGGGAGTTCAGGTGTACCCAAGGCTTCCGCTGAGAGCACTTTTTGATGGCAGAAAGTGGCACCGTACGTGTTTTTTCGGGTCTAACTCGGGTTCAGCTTCTTGTTGCGGTTAGGGTTATGTTTAGGGTTGTTAGGAAAGAGTGAAGACGCAGAGTCCTGTTGAGTGTGGGGTTGCGTAAAGGCTCCCCCAGGGAGTTCAGGTGTACCCAAAGGCTTCCGCTGAGAGCACTTTTGGATGGCAGAAAGTGGCACCGTACGTGTTTTTTCGGGTCTAACTCGGGTTCAGCTTCTTGTTGCGGTTAGGGTTATGTTTAGGGTTGTTAGGAAAGAGTGAAGACGCAGAGTCCTGTTGAGTGTGGGGTTGCGTAAAGGCTCCCCCAGGGAGTTCAGGTGTACCCAAAGGCTTCCGCTGAGAGCACTTTTGGATGGCAGAAAGTGGCACCGTACGTGTTTTTTCGGGTCTAACTCGGGTTCAGCTTCTTGTTCCGGTTAGGCTTATGTTTAGGGTTGTTAGGAAAGAGTGAAGACGAAGAGTCCTGTTGAGTGTGGGGTTGCGTAAAGGCTCCCCCAGGGAGTTCAGGTGTACCCAAAGGCTTCCGCTGAGAGCACTTTTTGATGGCAGAAAGTGGCACCGTACGTGTTTTTTCGGGTCTAACTCGGGTTCAGCTTCTTGTTGCGGTTAGGGTTATGTTTAGGGTTGTTAGGAAAGAGTGAAGACGCAGAGTCCTGTTGAGTGTGGGGTTGCGTAAAGGCTCCCCCAGGGAGTTCAGGTGTACCCAAAGGCTTCCGCTGAGAGCACTTTTGGATGGCAGAAAGTGGCACCGTACGTGTTTTTTCGGGTCTAACTCGGGTTCAGCTTCTTGTTGCGGTTAGGGTTATGTTTAGGGTTGTTAGGAAAGAGTGAAGACGCAGAGTCCTGTTGAGTGTGGGGTTGCGTAAAGGCTCCCCCAGGGAGTTCAGGTGTACCCAAAGGCTTCCGCTGAGAGCACTTTTTGATGGCAGAAAGTGGCACCATACGTGTTTTTTCGGGTCTAACTCGGGTTCAGCTTCTTGTTGCGGTTAGGGTTATGTTTAGGGTTGTTAGGAAAGAGTGAAGACGCAGAGTCCTGTTGAGTGTGGGGTTGCGTAAAGGCTCCCCCAGGGAGTTCAGGTGTACCCAAAGGCTTCCGCTGAGAGCACTTTTTGATGGCAGAAAGTGGCACCGTACGTGTTTTTTCGGGTCTAACTCGGGTTCAGCTTCTTGTTGCGGTTAGGGTTATGTTTAGGGTTGTTAGGAAAGAGTGAAGACGCAGAGTCCTGTTGAGTGTGGGGTTGCGTAAAGGCTCCCCCAGGGAGTTCAGGTGTACCCAAAGGCTTCCGCTGAGAGCACTTTTTGATGGCAGAAAGTGGCACCGTACGTGTTTTTTCGGGTCTAACTCGGGTTCAGCTTCTTGTTCCGGTTAGGCTTATGTTTAGGGTTGTTAGGAAAGAGTGAAGACGCAGAGCCCTGTTGAGTGTGGGGTTGCGTAAAGGCTCCCCCAGGGAGTTCAGGTGTACCCAAAGGCTTCCGCTGAGAGCACTTTTTGATGGCAGAAAGTGGCACCGTACGTGTTTTTTCGGATCTAACTCGGGTTCAGCTTCTTGTTCCGGTTAGGCTTATGTTTAGGGTTGTTAGGAAAGAGTGAAGACGCAGAGTCCTGTTGAGTGTGGGGTTGCGTAAAGGCTCCCCCAGGGAGTTCAGGTGTACCCAAAGGCTTCCGCTGAGAGCACTTTTGGATGGCAGAAAGTGGCACCGTTTTTTTTTTTTCGGGTCTAACTCAGGTTCAGCTTCTTGTTGCGGTTAGGGTTATGTTTAGGGTTGTTAGGAAAGAGTGAAGACGCAGAGTCCTGTTGAGTGTGGGGTTGCGTAAAGGCTCCCCCAGGGAGTTCAGGTGTACCCAAAGGCTTCCGCTGAGAGCACTTTTTGATGGCAGAAAGTGGCACCGTACGTGTTTTTTCGGGTCTAACTCGGGTTCAGCTTCTTGTTGCGGTTAGGGTTATGTTTAGGGTTGTTAGGAAAGAGTGAAGACGCAGAGTCCTGTTGAGTGTGGGGTTGCGTAAAGGCTCCCCCAGGGAGTTCAGGTGTACCCAAAGGCTTCCGCTGAGAGCACTTTTTGATGGCAGAAAGTGGCACCGTACGTGTTTTTTCGGGTCTAACTCGGGTTCAGCTTCTTGTTGCGGTTAGGGTTATGCTTAGGGTTGTTAGGAAAGAGTGAAGATGCAGAGTCCTGTTGAGTGTGGGGTTGCGTAAAGGCTCCCCCAGGGAGTTCAGGTGTACCCAAAGGCTTCCGCTGAGAGCACTTTTTGATGGCAGAAAGTGGCACCGTACGTGTTTTTTCGGGTCTAACTCGGGTTCAGCTTCTTGTTGCGGTTAGGGTTATGTTTAGGGTTGTTAGGAAAGAGTGAAGACGCAGAGTCCTGTTGAGTGTGGGGTTGCGTAAAGGCTCCCCCAGGGAGTTCAGGTGTACCCAAAGGCTTCCGCTGAGAGCACTTTTTGATGGCAGAAAGTGGCACCGTACGTGTTTTTTCGGGTCTAACTCGGGTTGAGCTTCTTGTTGCGGTTAGGGTTATGTTTAGGGTTGTTAGGAAAGAGTGAAGACGCAGAGTCCTGTTGAGTGTGGGGTTGCGTAAAGGCTCCCCCAGGGAGTTCAGGTGTTCCCAAAGGCTTCCGCTGAGAGCACTTTTGGATGGCAGAAAGTGGCACCGTACGTGTTTTTTCGGGTCTAACTCGGGTTCAGCTTCTTGTTCCGGTTAGGGTTATGTTTAGGGTTGTTAGGAAAGAGTGAAGATGCAGAGTCCTGTTGAGTGTGGGGCTGCGTAAAGGCTCCCCCAGGGAGTTCAGGTGTACCCAAAGGCTTCCGCTGAGAGCACTTTTTGATGGCAGAAAGTGGCACCGTACGTGTTTTTTCGGGTCTAACTCGGGTTCAGCTTCTTTTTCCGGTTAGGCTTATGTTTAGGGTTGTTAGGAAAGAGTGAAGACGCAGAGTCCTGTTGAGTGTGGGGTTGCGTAAAGGCTCCCCCAGGGAGTTCAGGTGTACCCAAAGGCTTCTGCTGAGAGCACTTTTTGATGGCAGAAAGTGGCACCGTACGTGTTTTTTCGGGTCTAACTCGGGTTCAGCTTCTTGTTGCGGTTAGGGTTATGTTTAGGGTTGTTAGGAAAGAGTGAAGACGCAGAGTCCTGTTGAGTGTGGGGTTGCGTAAAGGCTCCCCCAGGGAGTTCAGGTGTACCCAAAGGCTTCCGCTGAGAGCACTTTTTGATGGCAGAAAGTGGCACCGTACGTGTTTTTTCGGGTCTAACTCAGGTTCAGCTTCTTGTTCCGGTTAGGGTTATGTTTAGGGTTGTTAGGAAAGAGTGAAGACGCAGAGTCCTGTTGAGTGTGGGGTTGCGTAAAGGCTCCCCCAGGGAGTTCAGGTGTACCCAAAGGCTTCCGCTGAGAGCACTTTTTGATGGCAGAAAGTGGCACCGTACGTGTTTTTTCGGGTCTAACTCGGGTTCAGCTTCTTGTTGCGGTTAGGGTTATGTTTAGGGTTGTTAGGAAAGAGTGAAGACGCAGAGTCCTGTTGAGTGTGGGGTTGCGTAAAGGCTCCCCCAGGGAGTTCAGGTGTACCCAAAGGCTTCCGCTGAGAGCACTTTTGGATGGCAGAAAGTGGCACCGTACGTGTTTTTTCGGGTCTAACTCGGGTTCAGCTTCTTGTTGCGGTTAGGGTTATGTTTAGGGTTGTTAGGAAAGAGTGAAGACGCAGAGTCCTGTTGAGTGTGGGGTTGCGTAAAGGCTCCCCCAGGGAGTTCAGGTGTACCCAAAGGCTTCCACTGAGAGCACTTTTTGATGGCAGAAAGTGGCACCGTACGTGTTTTTTCGGGTCTAACTCGGGTTCAGCTTCTTGTTCCGGTTAGGCTTATGTTTAGGGTTGTTAGGAAAGAGTGAAGACGCAGAGTCCTGTTGAGTGTGGGGTTGCGTAAAGGCTCCCCCAGGGAATTCAGGTGTACCCAAAGGCTTCCGCTGAGAGCACTTTTTGATGGCAGAAAGTGGCACCGTACGTGTTTTTTCGGGTCTAACTCGGGTTCAGCTTCTTGTTGCGGTTAGGGTTATGTTTAGGGTTGTTAGGAAAGAGTGAAGACGCAGAGTCCTGTTGAGTGTGGGGTTGCGTAAAGGCTCCCCCAGGGAGTTCAGGTGTACCCAAAGGCTTCCGCTGAGAGCACTTTTTGATGGCAGAAAGTGGCACCGTACGTGTTTTTTCGGGTCTAACTCGGGTTCAGCTTCTTGTTGCGGTTAGGGTTATGTTTAGGGTTGTTAGGAAAGAGTGAAGACGCAGAGTCCTGTTGAGTGTGGGGTTGCGTAAAGGCTCCCCCAGGGAGTTCAGGTGTACCCAAAGGCTTCCGCTGAGAGCACTTTTGGATGGCAGAAAGTGGCACCGTACGTGTTTTTTCGGGTCTAACTCGGGTTCAGCTTCTTGTTGCGGTTAGGGTTATGTTTAGGGTTGTTAGGAAAGAGTGAAGACGCAGAGTCCTGTTGAGTGTGGGGTTGCGTAAAGGCTCCCCCAGGGAGTTCAGGTGTACCCAAAGGCTTCCGCTGAGAGCACTTTTGGATGGCAGAAAGTGGCACCGTACGTGTTTTTTCGGGTCTAACTCGGGTTCAGCTTCTTGTTGCGGTTAGGGTTATGTTTAGGGTTGTTAGGAAAGAGTGAAGACGCAGAGTCCTGTTGAGTGTGGGGTTGCGTAAAGGCTCCCCCAGGGAATTCAGGTGTACCCAAAGGCTTCCGCTGAGAGCACTTTTTGATGGCAGAAAGTGGCACCGTACGTGTTTTTTCGGGTCTAACTCGGGTTCAGCTTCTTGTTGCGGTTAGGGTTATGTTTAGGGTTGTTAGGAAAGAGTGAAGACGCAGAGTCCTGTTGAGTGTGGGGTTGCGTAAAGGCTCCCCCAGGGAGTTCAGGTGTACCCAAAGGCTTCTGCTGAGAGCACTTTTTGATGGCAGAAAGTGGCACCGTACGTGTTTTTTCGGGTCTAACTCGGGTTCAGCTTCTTGTTGCGGTTAGGGTTATGTTTAGGGTTGTTAGGAAAGAGTGAAGACGCAGAGTCCTGTTGAGTGTGGGGTTGCGTAAAGGCTCCCCCAGGGAGTTCAGGTGTACCCAAAGGCTTCCGCTGAGAGCACTTTTTGATGGCAGAAAGTGGCACCGTACGTGTTTTTTCGGGTCTAACTCGGGTTCAGCTTCTTGTTGCGGTTAGGGTTATGTTTAGGGTTGTTAGGAAAGAGTGAAGACGCAGAGTCCTGTTGAGTGTGGGGTTGCGTAAAGGCTCCCCCAGGGAGTTCAGGTGTACCCAAAGGCTTCCGCTGAGAGCACGTTTTGATGGCAGAAAGTGGCACCGTACGTGTTTTTTCGGGTCTAACTCGGGTTCAGCTTCTTGTTGCGGTTAGGGTTATGTTTAGGGTTGTTAGGAAAGAGTGAAGACGCAGAGTCCTGTTGAGTGTGGGGTTGCGTAAAGGCTCCCCCAGGGAGTTCAGGTGTACCCAAAGGCTTCCGCTGAGAACACTTTTTGATGGCAGAAAGTGGCACCGTACGTGTTTTTTCGGGTCTAACTCGGGTTCAGCTTCTTGTTCCGGTTAGGCTTATGTTTAGGGTTGTTAGGAAAGAGTGAAGACGCAGAGTCCTGTTGAGTGTGGGGTTGCGTAAAGGCTCCCCCAGGGAATTCAGGTGTACCCAAAGGCTTCCGCTGAGAGCACTTTTTGATGGCAGAAAGTGGCACCGTACGTGTTTTTTCGGGTCTAACTCGGGTTCAGCTTCTTGTTGCGGTTAGGGTTATGTTTAGGGTTGTTAGGAAAGAGTGAAGACGCAGAGTCCTGTTGAGTGTGGGGTTGCGTAAAGGCTCCCCCAGGGAGTTCAGGTGTACCCAAAGGCTTCCGCTGAGAGCACTTTTTGATGGCAGAAAGTGGCACCGTACGTGTTTTTTCGGGTCTAACTCGGGTTCAGCTTCTTGTTCCGGTTAGGCTTATGTTTAGGGTTGTTAGGAAAGAGTGAAGACGCAGAGTCCTGTTGAGTGTGGGGTTGCGTAAAGGCTCCCCCAGGGAGTTCAGGTGTACCCAAAGGCTTCCGCTGAGAGCACTTTTTGATGGCAGAAAGTGGCACCGTACGTGTTTTTTCGGGTCTAACTCGGGTTCAGCTTCTTGTTGCGGTTAGGGTTATGTTTAGGGTTGTTAGGAAAGAGTGAAGACGCAGAGTCCTGTTGAGTGTGGGGTTGCGTAAAGGCTCCCCCAGGGAGTTCAGGTGTACCCAAAGGCTTCCGCTGAGAGCACTTTTTGATGGCAGAAAGTGGCACCGTACGTGTTTTTTCGGGTCTAACTCGGGTTCAGCTTCTTGTTGCGGTTAGGGTTATGTTTAGGGTTGTTAGGAAAGAGTGAAGACGCAGAGTCCTGTTGAGTGTGGGGTTGCGTAAAGGCTCCCCCAGGGAGTTCAGGTGTACCCAAAGGCTTCCGCTGAGAACACTTTTTGATGGCAGAAAGTGGCACCGTACGTGTTTTTTCGGGTCTAACTCGGGTTCAGCTTCTTGTTGCGGTTAGGGTTATGTTTAGGGTTGTTAGGAAAGAGTGAAGACGCAGAGTCCTGTTGAGTGTGGGGTTGCGTAAAGGCTCCCCCAGGGAGTTTAGGTGTACCCAAAGGCTTCCGCTGAGAGCACTTTTTGATGGCAGAAAGTGGCACCGTACGTGTTTTTTCGGGTCTAACTCGGGTTGAGCTTCTTGTTGCGGTTAGGGTTATGTTTAGGGTTGTTAGGAAAGAGTGAAGACGCAGAGTCCTGTTGAGTGTGGGGTTGCGTAAAGGCTCCCCCAGGGAGTTCAGGTGTACCCAAAGGCTTCCGCTGAGAGCACTTTTTGATGGCAGAAAGTGGCACCGTACGTGTTTTTTCGGGTCTAACTCGGGTTGAGCTTCTTGTTGCGGTTAGGGTTATGTTTAGGGTTGTTAGGAAAGAGTGAAGACGCAGAGTCCTGTTGAGTGTGGGGTTGCGTAAAGGCTCCCCCAGGGAGTTCAGGTGTACCCAAAGGCTTCCGCTGAGAGCACTTTTTGATGGCAGAAAGTGGCACCGTACGTGTTTTTTCGGGTCTAACTCAGGTTCAGCTTCTTGTTCCGGTTAGGGTTATGTTTAGGGTTGTTAGGAAAGAGTGAAGACGCAGAGTCCTGTTGAGTGTGGGGTTGCGTAAAGGCTCCCCCAGGGAGTTCAGGTGTACCCAAAGGCTTCCGCTGAGAGCACTTTTTGATGGCAGAAAGTGGCACCGTACGTGTTTTTTCGGGTCTAACTCGGGTTCAGCTTCTTGTTGCGGTTAGGGTTATGTTTAGGGTTGTTAGGAAAGAGTGAAGACGCAGAGTCCTGTTGAGTGTGGGGTTGCGTAAAGGCTCCCCCAGGGAGTTCAGGTGTACCCAAAGGCTTCCGCTGAGAGCACTTTTGGATGGCAGAAAGTGGCACCGTACGTGTTTTTTCGGGTCTAACTCGGGTTCAGCTTCTTGTTGCGGTTAGGGTTATGTTTCGGGTTATTAGGAAAGAGTGAAGATGCAGAGTCCTGTTGAGTGTGGGGTTGCGTAAAGGCTCCCCCAGGGAGTTCAGGTGTACCCAAAGGCTTCCGCTGAGAGCACTTTTTGATGGCAGAAAGTGGCACCGTACGTGTTTTTTCGGGTCTAACTCGGGTTGAGCTTCTTGTTGCGGTTAGGGTTATGTTTAGGGTTGTTAGGAAA
This sequence comes from Anser anser, assembly GCF_964211835.1. NCBI lineage: Eukaryota > Metazoa > Chordata > Aves > Anseriformes > Anatidae > Anser > Anser anser. Next base: position 301,055 of record NC_139745.1, on the reverse strand, counting down.
GAGTGAAGACGCAGAGTCCTGTTGAGTGTGGGGTTGCGTAAAGGCTCCCCCAGGGAGTTCAGGTGTACCCAAAGGCTTCCGCTGAGAGCACTTTTTGATGGCAGAAAGTGGCACCGTACGTGTTTTTTCGGGTCTAACTCGGGTTCAGCTTCTTGTTGCGGTTAGGGTTATGTTTAGGGTTGTTAGGAAAGAGTGAAGACGCAGAGTCCTGTTGAGTGTGGGGTTGCGTAAAGGCTCCCCCAGGGAGTTCAGGTGTACCCAAAGGCTTCCGCTGAGAGCACTTTTTGATGGCAGAAAGTGGCACCGTATGTGTTTTTTCGGGTCTAACTCGGGTTCAGCTTCTTGTTGCGGTTAGGGTTATGTTTCGGGTTGTTAGGAAAGAGTGAAGACGCAGAGTCCTGTTGAGTGTGGGGTTGCGTAAAGGCTCCCCCAGGGAGTTCAGGTGTACCCAAAGGCTTCCGCTGAGAGCACTTTTTGATGGCAGAAAGTGGCACCGTACGTGTTTTTTCGGGTCTAACTCGGGTTCAGCTTCTTGTTGCGGTTAGGGTTATGTTTAGGGTTGTTAGGAAAGAGTGAAGACGCAGAGTCCTGTTGAGTGTGGGGTTGCGTAAAGGCTCCCCCAGGGAGTTCAGGTGTACCCAAAGGCTTCCGCTGAGAGCACTTTTTGATGGCAGAAAGTGGCACCGTACGTGTTTCTTCGGGTCTAACTCGGGTTCAGCTTCTTGTTGCGGTTAGGGTTATGTTTAGGGTTGTTAGGAAAGAGTGAAGACGCAGAGTCCTGTTGAGTGTGGGGTTGCGTAAAGGCTCCCCCAGGGAGTTCAGGTGTACCCAAAGGCTTCCGCTGAGAGCACTTTTTGATGGCAGAAAGTGGCACCGTACGTGTTTTTTCGGGTCTAACTCGGGTTCAGCTTCTTGTTCCGGTTAGGCTTATGTTTAGGGTTGTTAGGAAAGAGTGAAGACGCAGAGTCCTGTTGAGTGTGGGGTTGCGTAAAGGCTCCCCCAGGGAATTCAGGTGTACCCAAAGGCTTCCGCTGAGAGCACTTTTTGATGGCAGAAAGTGGCACCGTACGTGTTTTTTCGGGTCTAACTCGGGTTCAGCTTCTTGTTGCGGTTAGGGTTATGTTTAGGGTTGTTAGGAAAGAGTGAAGACGCAGAGTCCTGTTGAGTGTGGGGTTGCGTAAAGGCTCCCCCAGGGAGTTCAGGTGTACCCAAAGGCTTCCGCTGAGAGCACTTTTGGATGGCAGAAAGTGGCACCGTACGTGTTTTTTCGGGTCTAACTCGGGTTCAGCTTCTTGTTGCGGTTAGGGTTATGTTTAGGGTTGTTAGGAAAGAGTGAAGACGCAGAGTCCTGTTGAGTGTGGGGTTGCGTAAAGGCTCCCCCAGGGAGTTCAGGTGTACCCAAAGGCTTCCGCTGAGAGCACTTTTGGATGGCAGAAAGTGGCACCGTACGTGTTTTTTCGGGTCTAACTCGGGTTCAGCTTCTTGTTGCGGTTAGGGTTATGTTTAGGGTTGTTAGGAAAGAGTGAAGACGCAGAGTCCTGTTGAGTGTGGGGTTGCGTAAAGGCTCCCCCAGGGAATTCAGGTGTACCCAAAGGCTTCCGCTGAGAGCACTTTTTGATGGCAGAAAGTGGCACCGTACGTGTTTTTTCGGGTCTAACTCGGGTTCAGCTTCTTGTTGCGGTTAGGGTTATGTTTAGGGTTGTTAGGAAAGAGTGAAGACGCAGAGTCCTGTTGAGTGTGGGGTTGCGTAAAGGCTCCCCCAGGGAGTTCAGGTGTACCCAAAGGCTTCTGCTGAGAGCACTTTTTGATGGCAGAAAGTGGCACCGTACGTGTTTTTTCGGGTCTAACTCGGGTTCAGCTTCTTGTTGCGGTTAGGGTTATGTTTAGGGTTGTTAGGAAAGAGTGAAGACGCAGAGTCCTGTTGAGTGTGGGGTTGCGTAAAGGCTCCCCCAGGGAGTTCAGGTGTACCCAAAGGCTTCCGCTGAGAGCACTTTTTGATGGCAGAAAGTGGCACCGTACGTGTTTTTTCGGGTCTAACTCGGGTTCAGCTTCTTGTTGCGGTTAGGGTTATGTTTAGGGTTGTTAGGAAAGAGTGAAGACGCAGAGTCCTGTTGAGTGTGGGGTTGCGTAAAGGCTCCCCCAGGGAGTTCAGGTGTACCCAAAGGCTTCCGCTGAGAGCACGTTTTGATGGCAGAAAGTGGCACCGTACGTGTTTTTTCGGGTCTAACTCGGGTTCAGCTTCTTGTTGCGGTTAGGGTTATGTTTAGGGTTGTTAGGAAAGAGTGAAGACGCAGAGTCCTGTTGAGTGTGGGGTTGCGTAAAGGCTCCCCCAGGGAGTTCAGGTGTACCCAAAGGCTTCCGCTGAGAACACTTTTTGATGGCAGAAAGTGGCACCGTACGTGTTTTTTCGGGTCTAACTCGGGTTCAGCTTCTTGTTCCGGTTAGGCTTATGTTTAGGGTTGTTAGGAAAGAGTGAAGACGCAGAGTCCTGTTGAGTGTGGGGTTGCGTAAAGGCTCCCCCAGGGAATTCAGGTGTACCCAAAGGCTTCCGCTGAGAGCACTTTTTGATGGCAGAAAGTGGCACCGTACGTGTTTTTTCGGGTCTAACTCGGGTTCAGCTTCTTGTTGCGGTTAGGGTTATGTTTAGGGTTGTTAGGAAAGAGTGAAGACGCAGAGTCCTGTTGAGTGTGGGGTTGCGTAAAGGCTCCCCCAGGGAGTTCAGGTGTACCCAAAGGCTTCCGCTGAGAGCACTTTTTGATGGCAGAAAGTGGCACCGTACGTGTTTTTTCGGGTCTAACTCGGGTTCAGCTTCTTGTTCCGGTTAGGCTTATGTTTAGGGTTGTTAGGAAAGAGTGAAGACGCAGAGTCCTGTTGAGTGTGGGGTTGCGTAAAGGCTCCCCCAGGGAGTTCAGGTGTACCCAAAGGCTTCCGCTGAGAGCACTTTTTGATGGCAGAAAGTGGCACCGTACGTGTTTTTTCGGGTCTAACTCGGGTTCAGCTTCTTGTTGCGGTTAGGGTTATGTTTAGGGTTGTTAGGAAAGAGTGAAGACGCAGAGTCCTGTTGAGTGTGGGGTTGCGTAAAGGCTCCCCCAGGGAGTTCAGGTGTACCCAAAGGCTTCCGCTGAGAGCACTTTTTGATGGCAGAAAGTGGCACCGTACGTGTTTTTTCGGGTCTAACTCGGGTTCAGCTTCTTGTTGCGGTTAGGGTTATGTTTAGGGTTGTTAGGAAAGAGTGAAGACGCAGAGTCCTGTTGAGTGTGGGGTTGCGTAAAGGCTCCCCCAGGGAGTTCAGGTGTACCCAAAGGCTTCCGCTGAGAACACTTTTTGATGGCAGAAAGTGGCACCGTACGTGTTTTTTCGGGTCTAACTCGGGTTCAGCTTCTTGTTGCGGTTAGGGTTATGTTTAGGGTTGTTAGGAAAGAGTGAAGACGCAGAGTCCTGTTGAGTGTGGGGTTGCGTAAAGGCTCCCCCAGGGAGTTTAGGTGTACCCAAAGGCTTCCGCTGAGAGCACTTTTTGATGGCAGAAAGTGGCACCGTACGTGTTTTTTCGGGTCTAACTCGGGTTGAGCTTCTTGTTGCGGTTAGGGTTATGTTTAGGGTTGTTAGGAAAGAGTGAAGACGCAGAGTCCTGTTGAGTGTGGGGTTGCGTAAAGGCTCCCCCAGGGAGTTCAGGTGTACCCAAAGGCTTCCGCTGAGAGCACTTTTTGATGGCAGAAAGTGGCACCGTACGTGTTTTTTCGGGTCTAACTCGGGTTGAGCTTCTTGTTGCGGTTAGGGTTATGTTTAGGGTTGTTAGGAAAGAGTGAAGACGCAGAGTCCTGTTGAGTGTGGGGTTGCGTAAAGGCTCCCCCAGGGAGTTCAGGTGTACCCAAAGGCTTCCGCTGAGAGCACTTTTTGATGGCAGAAAGTGGCACCGTACGTGTTTTTTTGGGTCTAACTCAGGTTCAGCTTCTTGTTCCGGTTAGGGTTATGTTTAGGGTTGTTAGGAAAGAGTGAAGACGCAGAGTCCTGTTGAGTGTGGGGTTGCGTAAAGGCTCCCCCAGGGAGTTCAGGTGTACCCAAAGGCTTCCGCTGAGAGCACTTTTTGATGGCAGAAAGTGGCACCGTACGTGTTTTTTCGGGTCTAACTCGGGTTCAGCTTCTTGTTGCGGTTAGGGTTATGTTTAGGGTTGTTAGGAAAGAGTGAAGACGCAGAGTCCTGTTGAGTGTGGGGTTGCGTAAAGGCTCCCCCAGGGAGTTCAGGTGTACCCAAAGGCTTCCGCTGAGAGCACTTTTGGATGGCAGAAAGTGGCACCGTACGTGTTTTTTCGGGTCTAACTCGGGTTCAGCTTCTTGTTGCGGTTAGGGTTATGTTTCGGGTTATTAGGAAAGAGTGAAGATGCAGAGTCCTGTTGAGTGTGGGGTTGCGTAAAGGCTCCCCCAGGGAGTTCAGGTGTACCCAAAGGCTTCCGCTGAGAGCACTTTTTGATGGCAGAAAGTGGCACCGTACGTGTTTTTTCGGGTCTAACTCGGGTTGAGCTTCTTGTTGCGGTTAGGGTTATGTTTAGGGTTGTTAGGAAAGAGTGAAGACGCAGAGTCCTGTTGAGTGTGGGGTTGCGTAAAGGCTCCCCCAGGGAGTTCAGGTGTACCCAAAGGCTTCCGCTGAGAGCACTTTTTGATGGCAGAAAGTGGCACCGTACGTGTTTTTTCGGGTCTAACTCGGGTTCAGCTTCTTGTTGCGGTTAGGGTTATGTTTAGGGTTGTTAGGAAAGAGTGAAGACGCAGAGTCCTGTTGAGTGTGGGGTTGCGTAAAGGCTCCCCCAGGGAGTTCAGGTGTACCCAAAGGCTTCCGCTGAGAGCACTTTTTGATGGCAGAAAGTGGCACCGTATGTGTTTTTTCGGGTCTAACTCGGGTTCAGCTTCTTGTTGCGGTTAGGGTTATGTTTCGGGTTGTTAGGAAAGAGTGAAGACGCAGAGTCCTGTTGAGTGTGGGGTTGCGTAAAGGCTCCCCCAGGGAGTTCAGGTGTACCCAAAGGCTTCCGCTGAGAGCACTTTTTGATGGCAGAAAGTGGCACCGTACGTGTTTTTTCGGGTCTAACTCGGGTTCAGCTTCTTGTTGCGGTTAGGGTTATGTTTAGGGTTGTTAGGAAAGAGTGAAGACGCAGAGTCCTGTTGAGTGTGGGGTTGCGTAAAGGCTCCCCCAGGGAGTTCAGGTGTACCCAAAGGCTTCCGCTGAGAGCACTTTTTGATGGCAGAAAGTGGCACCGTACGTGTTTTTTCGGGTCTAACTCGGGTTCAGCTTCTTGTTGCGGTTAGGGTTATGTTTAGGGTTGTTAGGAAAGAGTGAAGACGCAGAGTCCTGTTGAGTGTGGGGTTGCGTAAAGGCTCCCCCAGGGAGTTCAGGTGCACCCAAAGGCTTCCGCTGAGAGCACTTTTTGATGGCAGAAAGTGGCACCGTACGTGTTTTTTCGGGTCTAACTCGGGTTCAGCTTCTTGTTGCGGTTAGGGTTATGTTTAGGGTTGTTAGGAAAGAGTGAAGACGCAGAGTCCTGTTGAGTGTGGGGTTGCGTAAAGGCTCCCCCAGGGAGTTCAGGTGTACCCAAAGGCTTCCGCTGAGAGCACTTTTTGATGGCAGAAAGTGGCACCGTCCGTGTTTTTTCGGGTCTAACTCGGGTTCAGCTTCTTGTTGCGGTTAGGGTTATGTTTAGGGTTGTTAGGAAAGAGTGAAGACGCAGAGTCCTGTTGAGTGTGGGGTTGCGTAAAGGCTCCCCCAGGGAGTTCAGGTGTACCCAAAGGCTTCCGCTGAGAGCACTTTTTGATGGCAGAAAGTGGCACCGTACGTGTTTTTTCGGGTCTAACTCGGGTTCAGCTTCTTGTTGCGGTTAGGGTTATGTTTAGGGTTGTTAGGAAAGAGTGAAGACGCAGAGTCCTGTTGAGTGTGGGGTTGCGTAAAGGCTCCCCCAGGGAGTTCAGGTGTACCCAAAGGCTTCCGCTGAGAGCACTTTTGGATGGCAGAAAGTGGCACCGTACGTGTTTTTTCGGGTCTAACTCGGGTTCAGCTTCTTGTTGCGGTTAGGGTTATGTTTAGGGTTGTTAGGAAAGAGTGAAGACGCAGAGTCCTGTTGAGTGTGGGGTTGCGTAAAGGCTCCCCCAGGGAGTTCAGGTGTACCCAAAGGCTTCCGCTGAGAGCACTTTTTGATGGCAGAAAGTGGCACCGTACGTGTTTTTTCGGGTCTAACTCGGGTTCAGCTTCTTGTTGCGGTTAGGCTTATGTTTAGGGTTGTTAGGAAAGAGTGAAGACGCAGAGTCCTGTTGAGTGTGGGGTTGCGTAAAGGCTCCCCCAGGGAGTTCAGGTGTACCCAAAGGCTTCCGCTGAGAGCACTTTTTGATGGCAGAAAGTGGCACCGTACGTGTTTTTTCGGGTCTAACTCGGGTTCAGCTTCTTGTTGCGGTTAGGGTTATGTTTAGGGTTGTTAGGAAAGAGTGAAGACGCAGAGTCCTGTTGAGTGTGGGGTTGCGTAAAGGCTCCCCCAGGGAGTTCAGGTGTACCCAAAGGCTTCCGCTGAGAGCACTTTTTGATGGCAGAAAGTGGCACCGTACGTGTTTTTTCGGGTCTAACTCGGGTTGAGCTTCTTGTTCCGGTTAGGGTTATGTTTAGGGTTGTTAGGAAAGAGTGAAGACGCAGAGTCCTGTTGAGTGTGGGGTTGCGTAAAGGCTCCCCCAGGGAGTTCAGGTGTACCCAAAGGCTTCCGCTGAGAGCACTTTTTGATGGCAGAAAGTGGCACCGTACGTGTTTTTTCGGGTCTAACTCGGGTTCAGCTTCTTGTTGCGGTTAGGGTTATGTTTAGGGTTGTTAGGAAAGAGTGAAGACGCAGAGTCCTGTTGAGTGTGGGGTTGCGTAAAGGCTCCCCCAGGGAGTTCAGGTGTACCCAAAGGCTTCCGCTGAGAGCACTTTTTGATGGCAGAAAGTGGCACCGTACGTGTTTTTTCGGGTCTAACTCGGGTTGAGCTTCTTGTTCCGGTTAGGGTTATGTTTAGGGTTGTTAGGAAAGAGTGAAGACGCAGAGTCCTGTTGAGTGTGGGGTTGCGTAAAGGCTCCCCCAGGGAGTTCAGGTGTACCCAAAGGCTTCCGCTGAGAGCACTTTTTGATGGCAGAAAGTGGCACCATACGTGTTTTTTCGGGTCTAACTCGGGTTCAGCTTCTTGTTGCGGTTAGGGTTATGTTTAGGGTTGTTAGGAAAGAGTGAAGACGCAGAGTCCTGTTGAGTGTGGGGTTGCGTAAAGGCTCCCCCAGGGAGTTCAGGTGTACCCAAAGGCTTCCGCTGAGAGCACTTTTGGATGGCAGAAAGTGGCACCGTACGTGTTTTTTCGGGTCTAACTCGGGTTCAGCTTCTTGTTGCGGTTAGGGTTATGTTTAGGGTTGTTAGGAAAGAGTGAAGACGCAGAGTCCTGTTGAGTGTGGGGTTGCGTAAAGGCTCCCCCAGGGAGTTCAGGTGTACCCAAAGGCTTCCGCTGAGAGCACTTTTGGATGGCAGAAAGTGGCACCGTACGTGTTTTTTCGGGTCTAACTCGGGTTCAGCTTCTTGTTCCGGTTAGGGTTATGTTTAGGGTTGTTAGGAAAGAGTGAAGACGCAGAGCCCTGTTGAGTGTGGGGTTGCGTAAAGGCTCCCCCAGGGAGTTCAGGTGTACCCAAGGCTTCCGCTGAGAGCACTTTTTGATGGCAGAAAGTGGCACCGTACGTGTTTTTTCGGGTCTAACTCGTGTTCAGCTTCTTGTTGCGGTTAGGGTTATGTTTAGGGTTGTTAGGAAAGAGTGAAGACGCAGAGTCCTGTTGAGTGTGGGGTTGCGTAAAGGCTCCCCCAGGGAGTTCAGGTGTACCCAAAGGCTTCCGCTGAGAGCACTTTTGGATGGCAGAAAGTGGCACCGTACGTGTTTTTTCGGGTCTAACTCGGGTTCAGCTTCTTGTTGCGGTTAGGGTTATGTTTAGGGTTGTTAGGAAAGAGTGAAGACGCAGAGTCCTGTTGAGTGTGGGGTTGCGTAAAGGCTCCCCCAGGGAGTTCAGGTGTACCCAAAGGCTTCCGCTGAGAGCACTTTTTGATGGCAGAAAGTGGCACCGTACGTGTTTTTTCGGGTCTAACTCGGGTTCAGCTTCTTGTTCCGGTTAGGCTTATGTTTAGGGTTGTTAGGAAAGAGTGAAGACGCAGAGTCCTGTTGAGTGTGGGGTTGCGTAAAGGCTCCCCCAGGGAGTTCAGGTGTACCCAAAGGCTTCCGCTGAGAGCACTTTTTGATGGCAGAAAGTGGCACCGTACGTGTTTTTTCGGGTCTAACTCGGGTTCAGCTTCTTGTTCCGGTTAGGGTTATGTTTAGGGTTGTTAGGAAAGAGTGAAGACGCAGAGTCCTGTTGAGTGTGGGGTTGCGTAAAGGCTCCCCCAGGGAGTTCAGGTGTACCCAAAGGCTTCCGCTGAGAGCACTTTTTGACGGCAGAAAGTGGCACCGTACGTGTTTTTTCGGGTCTAACTCGGGTTCAGCTTCTTGTTCCGGTTAGGCTTATGTTTAGGGTTGTTAGGAAAGAGTGAAGACGCAGAGCCCTGTTGAGTGTGGGGTTGCGTAAAGGCTCCCCCAGGGAGTTCAGGTGTACCCAAAGGCTTCCGCTGAGAGCACTTTTTGATGGCAGAAAGTGGCACCGTACGTGTTTTTTCGGGTCTAACTCGGGTTCAGCTTCTTGTTCCGGTTAGGCTTATGTTTAGGGTTGTTAGGAAAGAGTGAAGACGCAGAGTCCTGTTGAGTGTGGGGTTGCGTAAAGGCTCCCCCAGGGAGTTCAGGTGTACCCAAAGGCTTCCGCTGAGAGCACTTTTTGATGGCAGAAAGTGGCACCGTTTTTTTTTTTTCGGGTCTAACTCAGGTTCAGCTTCTTGTTGCGGTTAGGGTTATGTTTAGGGTTGTTAGGAAAGAGTGAAGACGCAGAGTCCTGTTGAGTGTGGGGTTGCGTAAAGGCTCCCCCAGGGAGTTCAGGTGTACCCAAAGGCTTCCGCTGAGAGCACTTTTTGATGGCAGAAAGTGGCACCGTACGTGTTTTTTCGGGTCTAACTCGGGTTCAGCTTCTTGTTGCGGTTAGGGTTATGTTTAGGGTTGTTAGGAAAGAGTGAAGACGCAGAGTCCTGTTGAGTGTGGGGTTGCGTAAAGGCTCCCCCAGGGAGTTCAGGTGTACCCAAAGGCTTCCGCTGAGAGCACTTTTTGATGGCAGAAAGTGGCACCGTACGTGTTTTTTTGGGTCTAACTCGGGTTCAGCTTCTTGTTGCGGTTAGGGTTATGTTTAGGGTTGTTAGGAAAGAGTGAAGACGCAGAGTCCTGTTGAGTGTGGGGTTGCGTAAAGGCTCCCCCAGGGAGTTCAGGTGTACCCAAAGGCTTCCGCTGAGAGCACTTTTTGATGGCAGAAAGTGGCACCGTACGTGTTTTTTCGGGTCTAACTCGGGTTCAGCTTCTTGTTGCGGTTAGGGTTATGTTTAGGGTTGTTAGGAAAGAGTGAAGACGCAGAGTCCTGTTGAGTGTGGGGTTGCGTAAAGGCTCCCCCAGGGAGTTCAGGTGTACCCAAAGGCTTCCGCTGGGAGCACTTTTTGATGGCAGAAAGTGGCACCGTACGTGTTTTTTCGGGTCTAACTCGGGTTCAGCTTCTTGTTGCGGTTAGGGTTATGTTTAGGGTTGTTAGGAAAGAGTGAAGACGCAGAGTCCTGTTGAGTGTGGGGTTGCGTAAAGGCTCCCCCAGGGAGTTCAGGTGTACCCAAAGGCTTCCGCTGAGAGCACTTTTGGATGGCAGAAAGTGGCACCGTACGTGTTTTTTCGGGTCTAACTCGGGTTGAGCTTCTTGTTCCGGTTAGGGTTATGTTTAGGGTTGTTAGGAAAGAGTGAAGACGCAGAGTCCTGTTGAGTGTGGGGTTGCGTAAAGGCTCCCCCAGGGAGTTCAGGTGTACCCAAAGGCTTCCGCTGAGAGCACTTTTTGATGGCAGAAAGTGGCACCATACGTGTTTTTTCGGGTCTAACTCGGGTTCAGCTTCTTGTTGCGGTTAGGGTTATGTTTAGGGTTGTTAGGAAAGAGTGAAGACGCAGAGTCCTGTTGAGTGTGGGGTTGCGTAAAGGCTCCCCCAGGGAGTTCAGGTGTACCCAAAGGCTTCCGCTGAGAGCACTTTTTGATGGCAGAAAGTGGCACCGTACGTGTTTTTTCGGGTCTAACTCGGGTTGAGCTTCTTGTTCCGGTTAGGGTTATGTTTAGGGTTGTTAGGAAAGAGTGAAGACGCAGAGTCCTGTTGAGTGTGGGGTTGCGTAAAGGCTCCCCCAGGGAGTTCAGGTGTACCCAAAGGCTTCCGCTGAGAGCACTTTTTGATGGCAGAAAGTGGCACCATACGTGTTTTTTCGGGTCTAACTCGGGTTCAGCTTCTTGTTGCGGTTAGGGTTATGTTTAGGGTTGTTAGGAAAGAGTGAAGACGCAGAGTCCTGTTGAGTGTGGGGTTGCGTAAAGGCTCCCCCAGGGAGTTCAGGTGTACCCAAAGGCTTCCGCTGAGAGCACTTTTTGATGGCAGAAAGTGGCACCGTACGTGTTTTTTCGGGTCTAACTCGGGTTCAGCTTCTTGTTGCGGTTAGGGTTATGTTTAGGGTTGTTAGGAAAGAGTGAAGACGCAGAGTCCTGTTGAGTGTGGGGTTGCGTAAAGGCTCCCCCAGGGAGTTCAGGTGTACCCAAAGGCTTCCGCTGAGAGCACTTTTGGATGGCAGAAAGTGGCACCGTACGTGTTTTTTCGGGTCTAACTCGGGTTCAGCTTCTTGTTCCGGTTAGGGTTATGTTTAGGGTTGTTAGGAAAGAGTGAAGACGCAGAGCCCTGTTGAGTGTGGGGTTGCGTAAAGGCTCCCCCAGGGAGTTCAGGTGTACCCAAGGCTTCCGCTGAGAGCACTTTTTGATGGCAGAAAGTGGCACCGTACGTGTTTTTTCGGGTCTAACTCGTGTTCAGCTTCTTGTTGCGGTTAGGGTTATGTTTAGGGTTGTTAGGAAAGAGTGAAGACGCAGAGTCCTGTTGAGTGTGGGGTTGCGTAAAGGCTCCCCCAGGGAGTTCAGGTGTACCCAAAGGCTTCCGCTGAGAGCACTTTTGGATGGCAGAAAGTGGCACCGTACGTGTTTTTTCGGGTCTAACTCGGGTTCAGCTTCTTGTTGCGGTTAGGGTTATGTTTAGGGTTGTTAGGAAAGAGTGAAGACGCAGAGTCCTGTTGAGTGTGGGGTTGCGTAAAGGCTCCCCCAGGGAGTTCAGGTGTACCCAAAGGCTTCCGCTGAGAGCACTTTTTGATGGCAGAAAGTGGCACCGTACGTGTTTTTTCGGGTCTAACTCGGGTTCAGCTTCTTGTTCCGGTTAGGCTTATGTTTAGGGTTGTTAGGAAAGAGTGAAGACGCAGAGTCCTGTTGAGTGTGGGGTTGCGTAAAGGCTCCCCCAGGGAGTTCAGGTGTACCCAAAGGCTTCCGCTGAGAGCACTTTTTGATGGCAGAAAGTGGCACCGTACGTGTTTTTTCGGGTCTAACTCGGGTTCAGCTTCTTGTTCCGGTTAGGCTTATGTTTAGGGTTGTTAGGAAAGAGTGAAGACGCAGAGTCCTGTTGAGTGTGGGGTTGCGTAAAGGCTCCCCCAGGGAGTTCAGGTGTACCCAAAGGCTTCCGCTGAGAGCACTTTTGGATGGCAGAAAGTGGCACCGTACGTGTTTTTTCGGGTCTAACTCGGGTTCAGCTTCTTGTTCCGGTTAGGGTTATGTTTAGGGTTGTTAGGAAAGAGTGAAGACGCAGAGCCCTGTTGAGTGTGGGGTTGCGTAAAGGCTCCCCCAGGGAGTTCAGGTGTACCCAAGGCTTCCGCTGAGAGCACTTTTTGATGGCAGAAAGTGGCACCGTACGTGTTTTTTCGGGTCTAACTCGTGTTCAGCTTCTTGTTGCGGTTAGGGTTATGTTTAGGGTTGTTAGGAAAGAGTGAAGACGCAGAGTCCTGTTGAGTGTGGGGTTGCGTAAAGGCTCCCCCAGGGAGTTCAGGTGTACCCAAAGGCTTCCGCTGAGAGCACTTTTGGATGGCAGAAAGTGGCACCGTACGTGTTTTTTCGGGTCTAACTCGGGTTCAGCTTCTTGTTGCGGTTAGGGTTATGTTTAGGGTTGTTAGGAAAGAGTGAAGACGCAGAGTCCTGTTGAGTGTGGGGTTGCGTAAAGGCTCCCCCAGGGAGTTCAGGTGTACCCAAAGGCTTCCGCTGAGAGCACTTTTTGATGGCAGAAAGTGGCACCGTACGTGTTTTTTCGGGTCTAACTCGGGTTCAGCTTCTTGTTGCGGTTAGGGTTATGTTTAGGGTTGTTAGGAAAGAGTGAAGACGCAGAGTCCTGTTGAGTGTGGGGTTGCGTAAAGGCTCCCCCAGGGAGTTCAGGTGTACCCAAAGGCTTCCGCTGAGAGCACTTTTGGATGGCAGAAAGTGGCACCGTACGTGTTTTTTCGGGTCTAACTCGGGTTCAGCTTCTTGTTCCGGTTAGGCTTATGTTTAGGGTTGTTAGGAAAGAGTGAAGACGCAGAGTCCTGTTGAGTGTGGGGTTGCGTAAAGGCTCCCCCAGGGAGTTCAGGTGTACCCAAAGGCTTCCGCTGAGAGCACTTTTTGATGGCAGAAAGTGGCACCATACGTGTTTTTTCGGGTCTAACTCGGGTTCAGCTTCTTGTTGCGGTTAGGGTTATGTTTAGGGTTGTTAGGAAAGAGTGAAGACGCAGAGTCCTGTTGAGTGTGGGGTTGCGTAAAGGCTCCCCCAGGGAGTTCAGGTGTACCCAAAGGCTTCCGCTGAGAGCACTTTTTGATGGCAGAAAGTGGCACCGTACGTGTTTTTTCGGGTCTAACTCGGGTTGAGCTTCTTGTTCCGGTTAGGGTTATGTTTAGGGTTGTTAGGAAAGAGTGAAGACGCAGAGTCCTGTTGAGTGTGGGGTTGCGTAAAGGCTCCCCCAGGGAGTTCAGGTGTACCCAAAGGCTTCCGCTGAGAGCACTTTTTGATGGCAGAAAGTGGCACCATACGTGTTTTTTCGGGTCTAACTCGGGTTCAGCTTCTTGTTGCGGTTAGGGTTATGTTTAGGGTTGTTAGGAAAGAGTGAAGACGCAGAGTCCTGTTGAGTGTGGGGTTGCGTAAAGGCTCCCCCAGGGAGTTCAGGTGTACCCAAAGGCTTCCGCTGAGAGCACTTTTGGATGGCAGAAAGTGGCACCGTACGTGTTTTTTCGGGTCTAACTCGGGTTCAGCTTCTTGTTGCGGTTAGGGTTATGTTTAGGGTTGTTAGGAAAGAGTGAAGACGCAGAGTCCTGTTGAGTGTGGGGTTGCGTAAAGGCTCCCCCAGGGAGTTCAGGTGTACCCAAAGGCTTCCGCTGAGAGCACTTTTGGATGGCAGAAAGTGGCACTGTACGTGTTTTTTCGGGTCTAACTCGGGTTCAGCTTCTTGTTCCGGTTAGGGTTATGTTTAGGGTTGTTAGGAAAGAGTGAAGACGCAGAGCCCTGTTGAGTGTGGGGTTGCGTAAAGGCTCCCCCAGGGAGTTCAGGTGTACCCAAGGCTTCCGCTGAGAGCACTTTTTGATGGCAGAAAGTGGCACCGTACGTGTTTTTTCGGGTCTAACTCGTGTTCAGCTTCTTGTTGCGGTTAGGGTTATGTTTAGGGTTGTTAGGAAAGAGTGAAGACGCAGAGTCCTGTTGAGTGTGGGGTTGCGTAAAGGCTCCCCCAGGGAGTTCAGGTGTACCCAAAGGCTTCCGCTGAGAGCACTTTTGGATGGCAGAAAGTGGCACCGTACGTGTTTTTTCGGGTCTAACTCGGGTTCAGCTTCTTGTTGCGGTTAGGGTTATGTTTAGGGTTGTTAGGAAAGAGTGAAGACGCAGAGTCCTGTTGAGTGTGGGGTTGCGTAAAGGCTCCCCCAGGGAGTTCAGGTGTACCCAAAGGCTTCCGCTGAGAGCACTTTTTGATGGCAGAAAGTGGCACCGTACGTGTTTTTTCGGGTCTAACTCGGGTTCAGCTTCTTGTTCCGGTTAGGCTTATGTTTAGGGTTGTTAGGAAAGAGTGAAGACGCAGAGTCCTGTTGAGTGTGGGGTTGCGTAAAGGCTCCCCCAGGGAGTTCAGGTGTACCCAAAGGCTTCCGCTGAGAGCACTTTTTGATGGCAGAAAGTGGCACCGTACGTGTTTTTTCGGGTCTAACTCGGGTTCAGCTTCTTGTTCCGGTTAGGCTTATGTTTAGGGTTGTTAGGAAAGAGTGAAGACGCAGAGTCCTGTTGAGTGTGGGGTTGCGTAAAGGCTCCCCCAGGGAGTTCAGGTGTACCCAAAGGCTTCCGCTGAGAGCACTTTTTGATGGCAGAAAGTGGCACCGTACGTGTTTTTTCGGGTCTAACTCGGGTTCAGCTTCTTGTTCCGGTTAGGCTTATGTTTAGGGTTGTTAGGAAAGAGTGAAGACGCAGAGTCCTGTTGAGTGTGGGGTTGCGTAAAGGCTCCCCCAGGGAGTTCAGGTGTACCCAAAGGCTTCCGCTGAGAGCACTTTTTGATGGCAGAAAGTGGCACCGTTTTTTTTTTTTCGGGTCTAACTCAGGTTCAGCTTCTTGTTGCGGTTAGGGTTATGTTTAGGGTTGTTAGGAAAGAGTGAAGACGCAGAGTCCTGTTGAGTGTGGGGTTGCGTAAAGGCTCCCCCAGGGAGTTCAGGTGTACCCAAAGGCTTCCGCTGAGAGCACTTTTTGATGGCAGAAAGTGGCACCGTACGTGTTTTTTCGGGTCTAACTCGGGTTCAGCTTCTTGTTGCGGTTAGGGTTATGTTTAGGGTTGTTAGGAAAGAGTGAAGACGCAGAGTCCTGTTGAGTGTGGGGTTGCGTAAAGGCTCCCCCAGGGAGTTCAGGTGTACCCAAAGGCTTCCGCTGAGAGCACTTTTTGATGGCAGAAAGTGGCACCGTACGTGTTTTTTTGGGTCTAACTCGGGTTCAGCTTCTTGTTGCGGTTAGGGTTATGTTTAGGGTTGTTAGGAAAGAGTGAAGACGCAGAGTCCTGTTGAGTGTGGGGTTGCGTAAAGGCTCCCCCAGGGAGTTCAGGTGTACCCAAAGGCTTCCGCTGAGAGCACTTTTTGATGGCAGAAAGTGGCACCGTACGTGTTTTTTCGGGTCTAACTCGGGTTCAGCTTCTTGTTGCGGTTAGGGTTATGTTTAGGGTTGTTAGGAAAGAGTGAAGACGCAGAGTCCTGTTGAGTGTGGGGTTGCGTAAAGGCTCCCCCAGGGAGTTCAGGTGTACCCAAAGGCTTCCGCTGGGAGCACTTTTTGATGGCAGAAAGTGGCACCGTACGTGTTTTTTCGGGTCTAACTCGGGTTGAGCTTCTTGTTGCGGTTAGGGTTATGTTTAGGGTTGTTAGGAAAGAGTGAAGACGCAGAGTCCTGTTGAGTGTGGGGTTGCGTAAAGGCTCCCCCAGGGAGTTCAGGTGTACCCAAAGGCTTCCGCTGGGAGCACTTTTGGATGGCAGAAAGTGGCACCGTACGTGTTTTTTCGGGTCTAACTCGGGTTGAGCTTCTTGTTCCGGTTAGGGTTATGTTTAGGGTTGTTAGGAAAGAGTGAAGACGCAGAGTCCTGTTGAGTGTGGGGTTGCGTAAAGGCTCCCCCAGGGAGTTCAGGTGTACCCAAAGGCTTCCGCTGAGAGCACTTTTTGATGGCAGAAAGTGGCACCATACGTGTTTTTTCGGGTCTAACTCGGGTTCAGCTTCTTGTTGCGGTTAGGGTTATGTTTAGGGTTGTTAGGAAAGAGTGAAGACGCAGAGTCCCGTTGAGTGTGGGGTTGCGTAAAGGCTCCCCCAGGGAGTTCAGGTGTACCCAAAGGCTTCCGCTGAGAGCACTTTTTGATGGCAGAAAGTGGCACCGTACGTGTTTTTTCGGGTCTAACTCGGGTTGAGCTTCTTGTTGCGGTTAGGGTTATGTTTAGGGTTGTTAGGAAAGAGTGAAGACGCAGAGTCCTGTTGAGTGTGGGGTTGCGTAAAGGCTCCCCCAGGGAGTTCAGGTGTACCCAAAGGCTTCCGCTGAGAGCACTTTTTGATGGCAGAAAGTGGCACCATACGTGTTTTTTCGGGTCTAACTCGGGTTCAGCTTCTTGTTGCGGTTAGGGTTATGTTTAGGGTTGTTAGGAAAGAGTGAAGACGCAGAGTCCTGTTGAGTGTGGGGTTGCGTAAAGGCTCCCCCAGGGAGTTCAGGTGTACCCAAAGGCTTCCGCTGAGAGCACTTTTTGATGGCAGAAAGTGGCACCGTACGTGTTTTTTCGGGTCTAACTCGGGTTCAGCTTCTTGTTGCGGTTAGGGTTATGTTTAGGGTTGTTAGGAAAGAGTGAAGACGCAGAGTCCTGTTGAGTGTGGGGTTGCGTAAAGGCTCCCCCAGGGAGTTCAGGTGTACCCAAAGGCTTCCGCTGAGAGCACTTTTGGATGGCAGAAAGTGGCACCGTACGTGTTTTTTCGGGTCTAACTCGGGTTCAGCTTCTTGTTCCGGTTAGGGTTATGTTTAGGGTTGTTAGGAAAGAGTGAAGACGCAGAGCCCTGTTGAGTGTGGGGTTGCGTAAAGGCTCCCCCAGGGAGTTCAGGTGTACCCAAGGCTTCCGCTGAGAGCACTTTTTGATGGCAGAAAGTGGCACCGTACGTGTTTTTTCGGGTCTAACTCGTGTTCAGCTTCTTGTTGCGGTTAGGGTTATGTTTAGGGTTGTTAGGAAAGAGTGAAGACGCAGAGTCCTGTTGAGTGTGGGGTTGCGTAAAGGCTCCCCCAGGGAGTTCAGGTGTACCCAAAGGCTTCCGCTGAGAGCACTTTTGGATGGCAGAAAGTGGCACCGTACGTGTTTTTTCGGGTCTAACTCGGGTTCAGCTTCTTGTTGCGGTTAGGGTTATGTTTAGGGTTGTTAGGAAAGAGTGAAGACGCAGAGTCCTGTTGAGTGTGGGGTTGCGTAAAGGCTCCCCCAGGGAGTTCAGGTGTACCCAAAGGCTTCCGCTGAGAGCACTTTTTGATGGCAGAAAGTGGCACCGTACGTGTTTTTTCGGGTCTAACTCGGGTTCAGCTTCTTGTTCCGGTTAGGCTTATGTTTAGGGTTGTTAGGAAAGAGTGAAGACGCAGAGTCCTGTTGAGTGTGGGGTTGCGTAAAGGCTCCCCCAGGGAGTTCAGGTGTACCCAAAGGCTTCCGCTGAGAGCACTTTTGGATGGCAGAAAGTGGCACCGTACGTGTTTTTTCGGGTCTAACTCGGGTTCAGCTTCTTGTTCCGGTTAGGCTTATGTTTAGGGTTGTTAGGAAAGAGTGAAGACGCAGAGTCCTGTTGAGTGTGGGGTTGCGTAAAGGCTCCCCCAGGGAGTTCAGGTGTACCCAAAGGCTTCCGCTGAGAGCACTTTTTGATGGCAGAAAGTGGCACCGTACGTGTTTTTTCGGGTCTAACTCGGGTTCAGCTTCTTGTTCCGGTTAGGCTTATGTTTAGGGTTGTTAGGAAAGAGTGAAGACGCAGAGCCCTGTTGAGTGTGGGGTTGCGTAAAGGCTCCCCCAGGGAGTTCAGGTGTACCCAAAGGCTTCCGCTGAGAGCACTTTTTGATGGCAGAAAGTGGCACCGTACGTGTTTTTTCGGGTCTAACTCGGGTTCAGCTTCTTGTTCCGGTTAGGCTTATGTTTAGGGTTGTTAGGAAAGAGTGAAGACGCAGAGTCCTGTTGAGTGTGGGGTTGCGTAAAGGCTCCCCCAGGGAGTTCAGGTGTACCCAAAGGCTTCCGCTGAGAGCACTTTTTGATGGCAGAAAGTGGCACCGTTTTTTTTTTTTCGGGTCTAACTCAGGTTCAGCTTCTTGTTGCGGTTAGGGTTATGTTTAGGGTTGTTAGGAAAGAGTGAAGACGCAGAGTCCTGTTGAGTGTGGGGTTGCGTAAAGGCTCCCCCAGGGAGTTCAGGTGTACCCAAAGGCTTCCGCTGAGAGCACTTTTTGATGGCAGAAAGTGGCACCGTACGTGTTTTTTCGGGTCTAACTCGGGTTCAGCTTCTTGTTGCGGTTAGGGTTATGTTTAGGGTTGTTAGGAAAGAGTGAAGACGCAGAGTCCTGTTGAGTGTGGGGTTGCGTAAAGGCTCCCCCAGGGAGTTCAGGTGTACCCAAAGGCTTCCGCTGAGAGCACTTTTTGATGGCAGAAAGTGGCACCGTACGTGTTTTTTTGGGTCTAACTCGGGTTCAGCTTCTTGTTGCGGTTAGGGTTATGTTTAGGGTTGTTAGGAAAGAGTGAAGACGCAGAGTCCTGTTGAGTGTGGGGTTGCGTAAAGGCTCCCCCAGGGAGTTCAGGTGTACCCAAAGGCTTCCGCTGAGAGCACTTTTTGATGGCAGAAAGTGGCACCGTACGTGTTTTTTCGGGTCTAACTCGGGTTCAGCTTCTTGTTGCGGTTAGGGTTATGTTTAGGGTTGTTAGGAAAGAGTGAAGACGCAGAGTCCTGTTGAGTGTGGGGTTGCGTAAAGGCTCCCCCAGGGAGTTCAGGTGTACCCAAAGGCTTCCGCTGGGAGCACTTTTTGATGGCAGAAAGTGGCACCGTACGTGTTTTTTCGGGTCTAACTCGGGTTCAGCTTCTTGTTGCGGTTAGGGTTATGTTTAGGGTTGTTAGGAAAGAGTGAAGACGCAGAGTCCTGTTGAGTGTGGGGTTGCGTAAAGGCTCCCCCAGGGAGTTCAGGTGTACCCAAAGGCTTCCGCTGAGAGCACTTTTGGATGGCAGAAAGTGGCACCGTACGTGTTTTTTCGGGTCTAACTCGGGTTCAGCTTCTTGTTGCGGTTAGGGTTATGTTTAGGGTTGTTAGGAAAGAGTGAAGACGCAGAGTCCTGTTGAGTGTGGGGTTGCGTAAAGGCTCCCCCAGGGAGTTCAGGTGTACCCAAAGGCTTCCGCTGGGAGCACTTTTTGATGGCAGAAAGTGGCACCGTACGTGTTTTTTCGGGTCTAACTCGGGTTCAGCTTCTTGTTGCGGTTAGGGTTATGTTCAGGGTTGTTAGGAAAGAGTGAAGACGCAGAGTCCTGTTGAGTGTGGGGTTGCGTAAAGGCTCCCCCAGGGAGTTCAGGTGTACCCAAAGGCTTCCGCTGAGAGCACTTTTGGATGGCAGAAAGTGGCACCGTACGTGTTTTTTCGGGTCTAACTCGGGTTCAGCTTCTTGTTGCGGTTAGGGTTATGTTTAGGGTTGTTAGGAAAGAGTGAAGACGCAGAGTCCTGTTGAGTGTGGGGTTGCGTAAAGGCTCCCCCAGGGAGTTCAGGTGTTCCCAAAGGCTTCCGCTGAGAGCACTTTTTGATGGCAGAAAGTGGCACCGTACGTGTTTTTTCGGGTCTAACTCGGGTTCAGCTTCTTGTTGCGGTTAGGGTTATGTTTAGGGTTGTTAGGAAAGAGTGAAGACGCAGAGTCCTGTTGAGTGTGGGGTTGCGTAAAGGCTCCCCCAGGGAGTTCAGGTGTACCCAAAGGCTTCCGCTGAGAGCACTTTTTGATGGCAGAAAGTGGCACCGTACGTGTTTTTTCGGGTCTAACTCGGGTTCAGCTTCTTTTTCCGGTTAGGCTTATGTTTAGGGTTGTTAGGAAAGAGTGAAGACGCAGAGTCCTGTTGAGTGTGGGGTTGCGTAAAGGCTCCCCCAGGGAGTTCAGGTGTACCCAAAGGCTTCCGCTGAGAGCACTTTTTGATGGCAGAAAGTGGCACCGTACGTGTTTTTTCGGGTCTAACTCGGGTTCAGCTTCTTGTTGCGGTTAGGGTTATGTTTAGGGTTGTTAGGAAAGAGTGAAGACGCAGAGTCCTGTTGAGTGTGGGGTTGCGTAAAGGCTCCCCCAGGGAGTTCAGGTGTACCCAAAGGCTTCCGCTGAGAGCACTTTTTGATGGCAGAAAGTGGCACCGTACGTGTTTTTTCGGGTCTAACTCAGGTTCAGCTTCTTGTTGCGGTTAGGGTTATGTTTAGGGTTGTTAGGAAAGAGTGAAGACGCAGAGTCCTGTTGAGTGTGGGGTTGCGTAAAGGCTCCCCCAGGGAGTTCAGGTGTACCCAAAGGCTTCCGCTGAGAGCACTTTTTGATGGCAGAAAGTGGCACCGTACGTGTTTTTTCGGGTCTAACTCGGGTTGAGCTTCTTGTTGCGGTTAGGGTTATGTTTAGGGTTGTTAGGAAAGAGTGAAGACGCAGAGTCCTGTTGAGTGTGGGGTTGCGTAAAGGCTCCCCCAGGGAGTTCAGGTGTACCCAAAGGCTTCCGCTGAGAGCACTTTTGGATGGCAGAAAGTGGCACCGTACGTGTTTTTTCGGGTCTAACTCGGGTTGAGCTTCTTGTTCCGGTTAGGGTTATGTTTAGGGTTGTTAGGAAAGAGTGAAGACGCAGAGTCCTGTTGAGTGTGGGGTTGCGTAAAGGCTCCCCCAGGGAGTTCAGGTGTACCCAAAGGCTTCCGCTGAGAGCACTTTTTGATGGCAGAAAGTGGCACCATACGTGTTTTTTCGGGTCTAACTCGGGTTCAGCTTCTTGTTGCGGTTAGGGTTATGTTTAGGGTTGTTAGGAAAGAGTGAAGACGCAGAGTCCTGTTGAGTGTGGGGTTGCGTAAAGGCTCCCCCAGGGAGTTCAGGTGTACCCAAAGGCTTCCGCTGAGAGCACTTTTGGATGGCAGAAAGTGGCACCGTACGTGTTTTTTCGGGTCTAACTCGGGTTGAGCTTCTTGTTCCGGTTAGGGTTATGTTTAGGGTTGTTAGGAAAGAGTGAAGACGCAGAGTCCTGTTGAGTGTGGGGTTGCGTAAAGGCTCCCCCAGGGAGTTCAGGTGTACCCAAAGGCTTCCGCTGAGAGCACTTTTGGATGGCAGAAAGTGGCACCATACGTGTTTTTTCGGGTCTAACTCGGGTTCAGCTTCTTGTTGCGGTTAGGGTTATGTTTAGGGTTGTTAGGAAAGAGTGAAGACGCAGAGTCCTGTTGAGTGTGGGGTTGCGTAAAGGCTCCCCCAGGGAGTTCAGGTGTACCCAAAGGCTTCCGCTGAGAGCACTTTTTGATGGCAGAAAGTGGCACCGTACGTGTTTTTTCGGGTCTAACTCGTGTTCAGCTTCTTGTTGCGGTTAGGGTTATGTTTAGGGTTGTTAGGAAAGAGTGAAGACGCAGAGTCCTGTTGAGTGTGGGGTTGCGTAAAGGCTCCCCCAGGGAGTTCAGGTGTACCCAAAGGCTTCCGCTGAGAGCACTTTTGGATGGCAGAAAGTGGCACCGTACGTGTTTTTTCGGGTCTAACTCGGGTTCAGCTTCTTGTTCAGGTTAGGGTTATGTTTAGGGTTGTTAGGAAAGAGTGAAGACGCAGAGCCCTGTTGAGTGTGGGGTTGCGTAAAGGCTCCCCCAGGGAGTTCAGGTGTACCCAAGGCTTCCGCTGAGAGCACTTTTTGATGGCAGAAAGTGGCACCGTACGTGTTTTTTCGGGTCTAACTCGGGTTCAGCTTCTTGTTGCGGTTAGGGTTATGTTTAGGGTTGTTAGGAAAGAGTGAAGACGCAGAGTCCTGTTGAGTGTGGGGTTGCGTAAAGGCTCCCCCAGGGAGTTCAGGTGTACCCAAAGGCTTCCGCTGAGAGCACTTTTTGATGGCAGAAAGTGGCACCGTACGTGTTTTTTCGGGTCTAACTCGGGTTCAGCTTCTTGTTGCGGTTAGGGTTATGTTTAGGGTTGTTAGGAAAGAGTGAAGACGCAGAGTCCTGTTGAGTGTGGGGTTGCGTAAAGGCTCCCCCAGGGAGTTCAGGTGTACCCAAAGGCTTCCGCTGAGAGCACTTTTTGATGGCAGAAAGTGGCACCGTACGTGTTTTTTCGGGTCTAACTCGGGTTCAGCTTCTTGTTCCGGTTAGGCTTATGTTTAGGGTTGTTAGGAAAGAGTGAAGACGCAGAGTCCTGTTGAGTGTGGGGTTGCGTAAAGGCTCCCCCAGGGAGTTCAGGTGTACCCAAAGGCTTCCGCTGAGAGCACTTTTTGATGGCAGAAAGTGGCACCGTACGTGTTTTTTCGGGTCTAACTCGGGTTGAGCTTCTTGTTGCGGTTAGGGTTATGTTTAGGGTTGTTAGGAAAGAGTGAAGACGCAGAGTCCTGTTGAGTGTGGGGTTGCGTAAAGGCTCCCCCAGGGAGTTCAGGTGTACCCAAAGGCTTCCGCTGAGAGCACTTTTTGATGGCAGAAAGTGGCACCGTACGTGTTTTTTCGGGTCTAACTCGGGTTCAGCTTCTTGTTGCGGTTAGGCTTATGTTTAGGGTTGTTAGGAAAGAGTGAAGACGCAGAGCCCTGTTGAGTGTGGGGTTGCGTAAAGGCTCCCCCAGGGAGTTCAGGTGTACCCAAAGGCTTCCGCTGAGAGCACTTTTTGATGGCAGAAAGTGGCACCGTACGTGTTTTTTCGGGTCTAACTCGGGTTCAGCTTCTTGTTGCGGTTAGGGTTATGTTTAGGGTTGTTAGGAAAGAGTGAAGACGCAGAGTCCTGTTGAGTGTGGGGTTGCGTAAAGGCTCCCCCAGGGAGTTCAGGTGTACCCAAAGGCTTCCGCTGAGAGCACTTTTTGATGGCAGAAAGTGGCACCGTTTTTTTTTTTTCGGGTCTAACTCAGGTTCAGCTTCTTGTTGCGGTTAGGGTTATGTTTAGGGTTGTTAGGAAAGAGTGAAGACGCAGAGTCCTGTTGAGTGTGGGGTTGCGTAAAGGCTCCCCCAGGGAGTTCAGGTGTACCCAAAGGCTTCCGCTCAGAGCACTTTTTGATGGCAGAAAGTGGCACCGTACGTGTTTTTTCGGGTCTAACTCGGGTTCAGCTTCTTGTTGCGGTTAGGGTTATGTTTAGGGTTGTTAGGAAAGAGTGAAGACGCAGAGTCCTGTTGAGTGTGGGGTTGCGTAAAGGCTCCCCCAGGGAGTTCAGGTGTACCCAAAGGCTTCCGCTGAGAGCACTTTTTGATGGCAGAAAGTGGCACCGTACGTGTTTTTTTGGGTCTAACTCGGGTTCAGCTTCTTGTTGCGGTTAGGGTTATGTTTAGGGTTGTTAGGAAAGAGTGAAGACGCAGAGTCCTGTTGAGTGTGGGGTTGCGTAAAGGCTCCCCCAGGGAGTTCAGGTGTACCCAAAGGCTTCCGCTGAGAGCACTTTTTGATGGCAGAAAGTGGCACCGTACGTGTTTTTTCGGGTCTAACTCGGGTTCAGCTTCTTGTTGCGGTTAGGGTTATGTTTAGGGTTGTTAGGAAAGAGTGAAGACGCAGAGTCCTGTTGAGTGTGGGGTTGCGTAAAGGCTCCCCCAGGGAGTTCAGGTGTACCCAAAGGCTTCCGCTGGGAGCACTTTTTGATGGCAGAAAGTGGCACCGTACGTGTTTTTTCGGGTCTAACTCGGGTTCAGCTTCTTGTTGCGGTTAGGGTTATGTTTAGGGTTGTTAGGAAAGAGTGAAGACGCAGAGTCCTGTTGAGTGTGGGGTTGCGTAAAGGCTCCCCCAGGGAGTTCAGGTGTACCCAAAGGCTTCCGCTGAGAGCACTTTTGGATGGCAGAAAGTGGCACCGTACGTGTTTTTTCGGGTCTAACTCGGGTTCAGCTTCTTGTTGCGGTTAGGGTTATGTTTAGGGTTGTTAGGAAAGAGTGAAGACGCAGAGTCCTGTTGAGTGTGGGGTTGCGTAAAGGCTCCCCCAGGGAGTTCAGGTGTACCCAAAGGCTTCCGCTGAGAGCACTTTTTGATGGCAGAAAGTGGCACCGTACGTGTTTTTTCGGGTCTAACTCGGGTTCAGCTTCTTGTTGCGGTTAGGGTTATGTTCAGGGTTGTTAGGAAAGAGTGAAGACGCAGAGTCCTGTTGAGTGTGGGGTTGCGTAAAGGCTCCCCCAGGGAGTTCAGGTGTACCCAAAGGCTTCCGCTGAGAGCACTTTTGGATGGCAGAAAGTGGCACCGTACGTGTTTTTTCGGGTCTAACTCGGGTTCAGCTTCTTGTTGCGGTTAGGGTTATGTTTAGGGTTGTTAGGAAAGAGTGAAGACGCAGAGTCCTGTTGAGTGTGGGGTTGCGTAAAGGCTCCCCCAGGGAGTTCAGGTGTTCCCAAAGGCTTCCGCTGAGAGCACTTTTTGATGGCAGAAAGTGGCACCGTACGTGTTTTTTCGGGTCTAACTCGGGTTCAGCTTCTTGTTGCGGTTAGGGTTATGTTTAGGGTTGTTAGGAAAGAGTGAAGACGCAGAGTCCTGTTGAGTGTGGGGTTGCGTAAAGGCTCCCCCAGGGAGTTCAGGTGTACCCAAAGGCTTCCGCTGAGAGCACTTTTTGATGGCAGAAAGTGGCACCGTACGTGTTTTTTCGGGTCTAACTCGGGTTCAGCTTCTTTTTCCGGTTAGGCTTATGTTTAGGGTTGTTAGGAAAGAGTGAAGACGCAGAGTCCTGTTGAGTGTGGGGTTGCGTAAAGGCTCCCCCAGGGAGTTCAGGTGTACCCAAAGGCTTCCGCTGAGAGCACTTTTTGATGGCAGAAAGTGGCACCGTACATGTTTTTTCGGGTCTAACTCGGGTTCAGCTTCTTGTTGCGGTTAGGGTTATGTTTAGGGTTGTTAGGAAAGAGTGAAGACGCAGAGTCCTGTTGAGTGTGGGGTTGCGTAAAGGCTCCCCCAGGGAGTTCAGGTGTACCCAAAGGCTTCCGCTGAGAGCACTTTTTGATGGCAGAAAGTGGCACCGTACGTGTTTTTTCGGGTCTAACTCAGGTTCAGCTTCTTGTTCCGGTTAGGGTTATGTTTAGGGTTGTTAGGAAAGAGTGAAGACTCAGAGTCCTGTTGAGTGTGGGGTTGCGTAAAGGCTCCCCCAGGGAGTTCAGGTGTACCCAAAGGCTTCCGCTGAGAGCACTTTTTGATGGCAGAAAGTGGCACCGTACGTGTTTTTTCGGGTCTAACTCGGGTTCAGCTTCTTGTTGCGGTTAGGGTTATGTTTAGGGTTGTTAGGAAAGAGTGAAGACGCAGAGTCCTGTTGAGTGTGGGGTTGCGTAAAGGCTCCCCCAGGGAGTTCAGGTGTACCCAAAGGCTTCCGCTGAGAGCACTTTTGGATGGCAGAAAGTGGCACCGTACGTGTTTTTTCGGGTCTAACTCGGGTTCAGCTTCTTGTTGCGGTTAGGGTTATGTTTAGGGTTGTTAGGAAAGAGTGAAGACGCAGAGTCCTGTTGAGTGTGGGGTTGCGTAAAGGCTCCCCCAGGGAGTTCAGGTGTACCCAAAGGCTTCCGCTGAGAGCACTTTTTGATGGCAGAAAGTGGCACCGTACGTGTTTTTTCGGGTCTAACTCGGGTTCAGCTTCTTGTTGCGGTTAGGGTTATGTTTAGGGTTGTTAGGAAAGAGTGAAGACGCAGAGTCCTGTTGAGTGTGGGGTTGCGTAAAGGCTCCCCCAGGGAGTTCAGGTGTACCCAAAGGCTTCCGCTGAGAGCACTTTTTGATGGCAGAAAGTGGCACCGTACGTGTTTTTTCGGGTCTAACTCGGGTTCAGCTTCTTGTTCCGGTTAGGGTTATGTTTAGGGTTGTTAGGAAAGAGTGAAGACGCAGAGTCCTGTTGAGTGTGGGGTTGCGTAAAGGCTCCCCCAGGGAGTTCAGGTGTACCCAAAGGCTTCCGCTGAGAGCACTTTTTGATGGCAGAAAGTGGCACCGTACGTGTTTTTTCGGGTCTAACTCGGGTTCAGCTTCTTGTTGCGGTTAGGGTTATGTTTAGGGTTGTTAGGAAAGAGTGAAGACGCAGAGTCCTGTTGAGTGTGGGGTTGCGTAAAGGCTCCCCCAGGGAGTTCAGGTGTACCCAAAGGCTTCCGCTGAGAGCACTTTTTGATGGCAGAAAGTGGCACCGTACGTGTTTTTTCGGGTCTAACTCGGGTTCAGCTTCTTGTTGCGGTTAGGCTTATGTTTAGGGTTGTTAGGAAAGAGTGAAGACGCAGAGCCCTGTTGAGTGTGGGGTTGCGTAAAGGCTCCCCCAGGGAGTTCAGGTGTACCCAAAGGCTTCCGCTGAGAGCACTTTTTGATGGCAGAAAGTGGCACCGTACGTGTTTTTTCGGGTCTAACTCGGGTTCAGCTTCTTGTTCCGGTTAGGCTTATGTTTAGGGTTGTTAGGAAAGAGTGAAGACGCAGAGTCCTGTTGAGTGTGGGGTTGCGTAAAGGCTCCCCCAGGGAGTTCAGGTGTACCCAAAGGCTTCCGCTGAGAGCACTTTTTGATGGCAGAAAGTGGCACCGTTTTTTTTTTTCGGGTCTAACTCAGGTTCAGCTTCTTGTTGCGGTTAGGGTTATGTTTAGGGTTGTTAGGAAAGAGTGAAGACGCAGAGTCCTGTTGAGTGTGGGGTTGCGTAAAGGCTCCCCCAGGGAGTTCAGGTGTACCCAAAGGCTTCCGCTGAGAGCACTTTTTGATGGCAGAAAGTGGCACCGTACGTGTTTTTTCGGGTCTAACTCGGGTTCAGCTTCTTGTTGCGGTTAGGGTTATGTTTAGGGTTGTTAGGAAAGAGTGAAGACGCAGAGTCCTGTTGAGTGTGGGGTTGCGTAAAGGCTCCCCCAGGGAGTTCAGGTGTACCCAAAGGCTTCCGCTGAGAGCACTTTTTGATGGCAGAAAGTGGCACCGTACGTGTTTTTTTGGGTCTAACTCGGGTTCAGCTTCTTGTTGCGGTTAGGGTTATGTTTAGGGTTGTTAGGAAAGAGTGAAGACGCAGAGTCCTGTTGAGTGTGGGGTTGCGTAAAGGCTCCCCCAGGGAGTTCAGGTGTACCCAAAGGCTTCCGCTGAGAGCACTTTTTGATGGCAGAAAGTGGCACCGTACGTGTTTTTTCGGGTCTAACTCGGGTTCAGCTTCTTGTTCCGGTTAGGCTTATGTTTAGGGTTGTTAGGAAAGAGTGAAGACGCAGAGTCCTGTTGAGTGTGGGGTTGCGTAAAGGCTCCCCCAGGGAGTTCAGGTGTACCCAAAGGCTTCCGCTGGGAGCACTTTTTGATGGCAGAAAGTGGCACCGTACGTGTTTTTTCGGGTCTAACTCGGGTTCAGCTTCTTGTTGCGGTTAGGGTTATGTTTAGGGTTGTTAGGAAAGAGTGAAGACGCAGAGTCCTGTTGAGTGTGGGGTTGCGTAAAGGCTCCCCCAGGGAGTTCAGGTGTACCCAAAGGCTTCCGCTGAGAGCACTTTTGGATGGCAGAAAGTGGCACCGTACGTGTTTTTTCGGGTCTAACTCGGGTTCAGCTTCTTGTTGCGGTTAGGGTTATGTTTAGGGTTGTTAGGAAAGAGTGAAGACGCAGAGTCCTGTTGAGTGTGGGGTTGCGTAAAGGCTCCCCCAGGGAGTTCAGGTGTACCCAAAGGCTTCCGCTGAGAGCACTTTTTGATGGCAGAAAGTGGCACCGTACGTGTTTTTTCGGGTCTAACTCGGGTTCAGCTTCTTGTTGCGGTTAGGGTTATGTTCAGGGTTGTTAGGAAAGAGTGAAGACGCAGAGTCCTGTTGAGTGTGGGGTTGCGTAAAGGCTCCCCCAGGGAGTTCAGGTGTACCCAAAGGCTTCCGCTGAGAGCACTTTTGGATGGCAGAAAGTGGCACCGTACGTGTTTTTTCGGGTCTAACTCGGGTTCAGCTTCTTGTTGCGGTTAGGGTTATGTTTAGGGTTGTTAGGAAAGAGTGAAGACGCAGAGTCCTGTTGAGTGTGGGGTTGCGTAAAGGCTCCCCCAGGGAGTTCAGGTGTTCCCAAAGGCTTCCGCTGAGAGCACTTTTTGATGGCAGAAAGTGGCACCGTACGTGTTTTTTCGGGTCTAACTCGGGTTCAGCTTCTTGTTGCGGTTAGGGTTATGTTTAGGGTTGTTAGGAAAGAGTGAAGACGCAGAGTCCTGTTGAGTGTGGGGTTGCGTAAAGGCTCCCCCAGGGAGTTCAGGTGTACCCAAAGGCTTCCGCTGAGAGCACTTTTTGATGGCAGAAAGTGGCACCGTACGTGTTTTTTCGGGTCTAACTCGGGTTCAGCTTCTTTTTCCGGTTAGGCTTATGTTTAGGGTTGTTAGGAAAGAGTGAAGACGCAGAGTCCTGTTGAGTGTGGGGTTGCGTAAAGGCTCCCCCAGGGAGTTCAGGTGTACCCAAAGGCTTCCGCTGAGAGCACTTTTTGATGGCAGAAAGTGGCACCGTACATGTTTTTTCGGGTCTAACTCGGGTTCAGCTTCTTGTTGCGGTTAGGGTTATGTTTAGGGTTGTTAGGAAAGAGTGAAGACGCAGAGTCCTGTTGAGTGTGGGGTTGCGTAAAGGCTCCCCCAGGGAGTTCAGGTGTACCCAAAGGCTTCCGCTGAGAGCACTTTTTGATGGCAGAAAGTGGCACCGTACGTGTTTTTTCGGGTCTAACTCAGGTTCAGCTTCTTGTTCCGGTTAGGGTTATGTTTAGGGTTGTTAGGAAAGAGTGAAGACTCAGAGTCCTGTTGAGTGTGGGGTTGCGTAAAGGCTCCCCCAGGGAGTTCAGGTGTACCCAAAGGCTTCCGCTGAGAGCACTTTTTGATGGCAGAAAGTGGCACCGTACGTGTTTTTTCGGGTCTAACTCGGGTTCAGCTTCTTGTTGCGGTTAGGGTTATGTTTAGGGTTGTTAGGAAAGAGTGAAGACGCAGAGTCCTGTTGAGTGTGGGGTTGCGTAAAGGCTCCCCCAGGGAGTTCAGGTGTACCCAAAGGCTTCCGCTGAGAGCACTTTTGGATGGCAGAAAGTGGCACCGTACGTGTTTTTTCGGGTCTAACTCGGGTTCAGCTTCTTGTTGCGGTTAGGGTTATGTTTAGGGTTGTTAGGAAAGAGTGAAGACGCAGAGTCCTGTTGAGTGTGGGGTTGCGTAAAGGCTCCCCCAGGGAGTTCAGGTGTACCCAAAGGCTTCCGCTGAGAGCACTTTTTGATGGCAGAAAGTGGCACCGTACGTGTTTTTTCGGGTCTAACTCGGGTTCAGCTTCTTGTTCCGGTTAGGCTTATGTTTAGGGTTGTTAGGAAAGAGTGAAGACGCAGAGTCCTGTTGAGTGTGGGGTTGCGTAAAGGCTCCCCCAGGGAATTCAGGTGTACCCAAAGGCTTCCGCTGAGAGCACTTTTTGATTGCAGAAAGTGGCACCGTACGTGTTTTTTCGGGTCTAACTGGGGTTCAGCTTCTTGTTGCGGTTAGGGTTATGTTTAGGGTTGTTAGGAAAGAGTGAAGACGCAGAGTCCTGTTGAGTGTGGGGTTGCGTAAAGGCTCCCCAAGGGAGTTCAGGTGTACCCAAAGGCTTCCGCTGAGAGCACTTTTTGATGGCAGAAAGTGGCACCGTACGTGTTTTTTCGGGTCTAACTCGGGTTCAGCTTCTTGTTGCGGTTAGGGTTATGTTTAGGGTTGTTAGGAAAGAGTGAAGACGCAGAGTCCTGTTGAGTGTGGGGTTGCGTAAAGGCTCCCCCAGGGAGTTCAGGTGTACCCAAAGGCTTCCGCTGAGAGCACTTTTGGATGGCAGAAAGTGGCACCGTACGTGTTTTTTCGGGTCTAACTCGGGTTCAGCTTCTTGTTGCGGTTAGGCTTATGTTTAGGGTTGTTAGGAAAGAGTGAAGACGCAGAGTCCTGTTGAGTGTGGGGTTGCGTAAAGGCTCCCCCAGGGAGTTCAGGTGTACCCAAAGGCTTCCGCTGAGAGCACTTTTTGATGGCAGAAAGTGGCACCGTACGTGTTTTTTCGGGTCTAACTCGGGTTCAGCTTCTTGTTCCGGTTAGGGTTATGTTTAGGGTTGTTAGGAAAGAGTGAAGACGCAGAGTCCTGTTGAGTGTGGGGTTGCGTAAAGGCTCCCCCAGGGAGTTCAGGTGTACCCAAAGGCTTCCGCTGAGAGCACTTTTTGATGGCAGAAAGTGGCACCGTACGTGTTTTTTCGGGTCTAACTCGGGTTCAGCTTCTTGTTGCGGTTAGGGTTATGTTTAGGGTTGTTAGGAAAGAGTGAAGACGCAGAGTCCTGTTGAGTGTGGGGTTGCGTAAAGGCTCCCCCAGGGAGTTCAGGTGTACCCAAAGGCTTCCGCTGAGAACACTTTTTGATGGCAGAAAGTGGCACCGTACGTGTTTTTTCGGGTCTAACTCGGGTTCAGCTTCTTGTTCCGGTTAGGCATATGTTTAGGGTTGTTAGGAAAGAGTGAAGACGCAGAGTCCTGTTGAGTGTGGGGTTGCGTAAAGGCTCCCCCAGGGAATTCAGGTGTACCCAAAGGCTTCCGCTGAGAGCACTTTTTGATGGCAGAAAGTGGCACCGTACGTGTTTTTTCGGGTCTAACTCGGGTTCAGCTTCTTGTTGCGGTTAGGGTTATGTTTAGGGTTGTTAGGAAAGAGTGAAGACGCAGAGTCCTGTTGAGTGTGGGGTTGCGTAAAGGCTCCCCCAGGGAGTTCAGGTGTACCCAAAGGCTTCCGCTGAGAGCACTTTTTGATGGCAGAAAGTGGCACCGTACGTGTTTTTTCGGGTCTAACTCGGGTTCAGCTTCTTGTTCCGGTTAGCGTTATGTTTAGGGTTGTTAGGAAAGAGTGAAGACGCAGAGTCCTGATGAGTGTGGGGTTGCGTAAAGGCTCCCCCAGGGAGTTCAGGTGTACCCAAAGGCTTCCGCTGAGAGCACTTTTTGATGGCAGAAAGTGGCACCGTACGTGTTTTTTCGGGTCTAACTCGGGTTCAGCTTCTTGTTGCGGTTAGGGTTATGTTTAGGGTTGTTAGGAAAGAGTGAAGACGCAGAGTCCTGTTGAGTGTGGGGTTGCGTAAAGGCTCCCCCAGGGAGTTCAGGTGTACCCAAAGGCTTCCGCTGAGAACACTTTTTGATGGCAGAAAGTGGCACCGTACGTGTTTTTTCGGGTCTAACTCGGGTTCAGCTTCTTGTTGCGGTTAGGGTTATGTTTAGGGTTGTTAGGAAAGAGTGAAGACGCAGAGTCCTGTTGAGTGTGGGGTTGCGTAAAGGCTCCCCCAGGGAGTTCAGGTGTACCCAAAGGCTTCCGCTGAGAGCACTTTTTGATGGCAGAAAGTGGCACCGTACGTGTTTTTTCGGGTCTAACTCGGGTTCAGCTTCTTGTTGCGGTTAGGGTTATGTTTAGGGTTGTTAGGAAAGAGTGAAGACGCAGAGTCCTGTTGAGTGTGGGGTTGCGTAAAGGCTCCCCCAGGGAGTTCAGGTGTACCCAAAGGCTTCCGCTGAGAGCACTTTTGGATGGCAGAAAGTGGCACCGTACGTGTTTTTTCGGGTCTAACTCGGGTTGAGCTTCTTGTTGCGGTTAGGGTTATGTTTAGGGTTGTTAGGAAAGAGTGAAGACGCAGAGTCCTGTTGAGTGTGGGGTTGCGTAAAGGCTCCCCCAGGGAGTTCAGGTGTTCCCAAAGGCTTCCGCTGAGAGCACTTTTTGATGGCAGAAAGTGGCACCGTACGTGTTTTTTCGGGTCTAACTCGGGTTCAGCTTCTTGTTGCGGTTAGGGTTATGTTTAGGGTTGTTAGGAAAGAGTGAAGACGCAGAGTCCTGTTGAGTGTGGGGTTGCGTAAAGGCTCCCCCAGGGAGTTCAGGTGTACCCAAAGGCTTCCGCTGAGAGCACTTTTTGATGGCAGAAAGTGGCACCGTCCGTGTTTTTTCGGGTCTAACTCGGGTTCAGCTTCTTGTTGCGGTTAGGCTTATGTTTAGGGTTGTTAGGAAAGAGTGAAGACGCAGAGTCCTGTTGAGTGTGGGGTTGCGTAAAGGCTCCCCCAGGGAGTTCAGGTGTACCCAAAGGCTTCCGCTGAGAGCACTTTTTGATGGCAGAAAGTGGCACCGTACGTGTTTTTTCGGGTCTAACTCGGGTTCAGCTTCTTGTTGCGGTTAGGGTTATGTTTAGGGTTGTTAGGAAAGAGTGAAGACGCAGAGTCCTGTTGAGTGTGGGGTTGCGTAAAGGCTCCCCCAGGGAGTTCAGGTGTACCCAAAGGCTTCCGCTGAGAGCACTTTTTGATGGCAGAAAGTGGCACCGTACGTGTTTTTTCGGGTCTAACTCAGGTTCAGCTTCTTGTTCCGGTTAGGGTTATGTTTAGGGTTGTTAGGAAAGAGTGAAGACGCAGAGTCCTGTTGAGTGTGGGGTTGCGTAAAGGCTCCCCCAGGGAGTTCAGGTGTACCCAAAGGCTTCCGCTGAGAGCACTTTTTGATGGCAGAAAGTGGCACCGTCCGTGTTTTTTCGGGTCTAACTCGGGTTCAGCTTCTTGTTGCGGTTAGGGTTATGTTTAGGGTTGTTAGGAAAGAGTGAAGACGCAGAGTCCTGTTGAGTGTGGGGTTGCGTAAAGGCTCCCCCAGGGAGTTCAGGTGTACCCAAAGGCTTCCGCTGAGAGCACTTTTGGATGGCAGAAAGTGGCACCGTCCGTGTTTTTTCGGGTCTAACTCGGGTTCAGCTTCTTGTTGCGGTTAGGGTTATGTTTAGGGTTGTTAGGAAAGAGTGAAGACGCAGAGTCCTGTTGAGTGTGGGGTTGCGTAAAGGCTCCCCCAGGGAGTTCAGGTGTACCCAAAGGCTTCCGCTGAGAACACTTTTTGATGGCAGAAAGTGGCACCGTACGTGTTTTTTCGGGTCTAACTCGGGTTCAGCTTCTTGTTCCGGTTAGGCTTATGTTTAGGGTTGTTAGGAAAGAGTGAAGACGCAGAGTCCTGTTGAGTGTGGGGTTGCGTAAAGGCTCCCCCAGGGAATTCAGGTGTACCCAAAGGCTTCCGCTGAGAGCACTTTTTGATGGCAGAAAGTGGCACCGTACGTGTTTTTTCGGGTCTAACTCGGGTTCAGCTTCTTGTTGCGGTTAGGGTTATGTTTAGGGTTGTTAGGAAAGAGTGAAGACGCAGAGTCCTGTTGAGTGTGGGGTTGCGTAAAGGCTCCCCCAGGGAGTTCAGGTGTACCCAAAGGCTTCCGCTGAGAACACTTTTTGATGGCAGAAAGTGGCACCGTACGTGTTTTTTCGGGTCTAACTCGGGTTCAGCTTCTTGTTGCGGTTAGGGTTATGTTTAGGGTTGTTAGGAAAGAGTGAAGACGCAGAGTCCTGTTGAGTGTGGGGTTGCGTAAAGGCTCCCCCAGGGAGTTCAGGTGTACCCAAAGGCTTCCGCTGAGAGCACTTTTTGATGGCAGAAAGTGGCACCGTACGTGTTTTTTCGGGTCTAACTCGGGTTCAGCTTCTTGTTGCGGTTAGGGTTATGTTTAGGGTTGTTAGGAAAGAGTGAAGACGCAGAGTCCTGTTGAGTGTGGGGTTGCGTAAAGGCTCCCCCAGGGAGTTCAGGTGTACCCAAAGGCTTCCGCTGAGAGCACTTTTTGATGGCAGAAAGTGGCACCGTACGTGTTTTTTCGGGTCTAACTCGGGTTGAGCTTCTTGTTGCGGTTAGGGTTATGTTTAGGGTTGTTAGGAAAGAGTGAAGACGCAGAGTCCTGTTGAGTGTGGGGTTGCGTAAAGGCTCCCCCAGGGAGTTCAGGTGTACCCAAAGGCTTCCGCTGAGAGCACTTTTGGATGGCAGAAAGTGGCACCGTACGTGTTTTTTCGGGTCTAACTCAGGTTCAGCTTCTTGTTCCGGTTAGGGTTATGTTTAGGGTTGTTAGGAAAGAGTGAAGACGCAGAGTCCTGTTGAGTGTGGGGTTGCGTAAAGGCTCCCCCAGGGAGTTCAGGTGTACCCAAAGGCTTCCGCTGAGAGCACTTTTTGA
The DNA here is from genome assembly GCF_964211835.1 of Anser anser. Lineage (NCBI taxonomy): Eukaryota > Metazoa > Chordata > Aves > Anseriformes > Anatidae > Anser > Anser anser. The sequence goes on along the minus strand of NC_139745.1, from coordinate 267,524 downwards.
TGGCAGAAAGTGGCACCGTACGTGTTTTTTCGGGTCTAACTCGGGTTCAGCTTCTTGTTGCGGTTAGGGTTATGTTTAGGGTTGTTAGGAAAGAGTGAAGACGCAGAGTCCTGTTGAGTGTGGGGTTGCGTAAAGGCTCCCCCAGGGAGTTCAGGTGTACCCAAAGGCTTCCGCTGAGAGCACTTTTTGATGGCAGAAAGTGGCACCGTACGTGTTTTTTCGGGTCTAACTCGGGTTCAGCTTCTTGTTCCGGTTAGGCTTATGTTTAGGGTTGTTAGGAAAGAGTGAAGTCGCAGAGTCCTGTTGAGTGTGGCGTTGCGTAAAGGCTCCCCCAGGGAGTTTAGGTGTACCCAAAGGCTTCCGCTGAGAGCACTTTTTGATGGCAGAAAGTGGCACCGTACGTGTTTTTTCGGGTCTAACTCGGGTTGAGCTTCTTGTTGCGGTTAGGGTTATTTTTAGGGTTGTTAGGAAAGAGTGAAGACGCAGAGTCCTGTTGAGTGTGGGGTTGCGTAAAGGCTCCCCCAGGGAGTTCAGGTGTACCCAAAGGCTTCCGCTGAGAGCACTTTTTGATGGCAGAAAGTGGCACCGTACGTGTTTTTTCGGGTCTAACTCGGGTTCAGCTTCTTGTTGCGGTTAGGGTTATGTTTAGGGTTGTTAGGAAAGAGTGAAGACGCAGAGTCCTGTTGAGTGTGGGGTTGCGTAAAGGCTCCCCCAGGGAGTTCAGGTGTACCCAAAGGCTTCCGCTGAGACCACTTTTTGATGGCAGAAAGGGTTAGGGTTAGGGTTAGGGTTACGGCTAGGGTTACGGTTAGGGTTAGGGTTAGGGTTAGGATTAGTGTTAGGGTTAGGGTTAGGGTTAGAGGGTTAGGGTTAGGGTTAGGGTTAGAGGGTTAGGGTGAGAGGGTTAGGGTTAGGGTTAGGGTTAGGGTTAGGGTTAGGTTTAGCGGTTAGTGTTAGGGGTTAGGGGTTAGGGGTTAGGGTTAGGGTTAGGGTTAGGGTTAGGGTTATGGTTAGGGTTAGTGTTAGGGTTAGGGTTAGGGTTAGGGTTAGGGTTAGGGTTAGGGTTAGTTTTAGGGTTTAGGTTTAGGGTTAGGGTTAGGGTTAGGGTTAGGGTTAGGGTCGTTAGGGAAAGGGTTAGGGGTTAGGAGTTAGGGGTTAGGGGTTAGGGGTTGGGGTTAGGGGTTAGGGTTAGGGTTAGGGTTAGGGTTAGGGTTAGGGTTAGGGTTAGGGTTAGGGTTAGGGTTAGGGTTGGGGTTAGGGTTAGGGTTAGGGTTAAGTTTAGGTTTAGGGTTAGGGTTAGGGTTAGGGTTAGGGTTAGGGTTAGGGTTAGGATAGGGCTAGGGCTAGGGCTAGGGCTAGGGCTAGGGGTTAGGGTTAGGGTTAGGGTTAGGGTTAGGGTTAGGCTTAGGGTTAGGGTTAGGGTTAGGGTTAGGGTTAGGGTTAGGGTTAGGGTTAGGGTTAGGGTTTAGGGTTAGGGTTTAGGGTTAGGGTTAGGGTTAGAGGGTTAGGGTTAGGGTTTAGGGTTAGGGTTTAGGGTTAGGGTTAGGGTTAGGGTTAGGGTTAGGGTTAGGGTTAGGGTTTAGGGTTTAGGGTTTAGGGTTTAGGGTTTAGGGTTTAGGGTTTAGGGTTAGGGTTAGGGTTAGGGTTAGGGTTTTGGTTTAGGATTTGAGTTAGGGTTAGGGTTAGGGTTAGGGTTAGGGTTAGGGTTAGGGTTAGGGTTTAGGGTTAGGGTTAGGGTTAGGGTTAGGGTTAGGGTTAGGGTTAGGGTTAGGGTTAGGGTTAGGGTTAGGGTTAGGGTTAGGGTTAGGATTAGGGTTAGGGTTAGGGTTAGGGTTAGCGTTATGGTTACGGTTAGAGTTTAGGTGTTAAGGGTTAGTGGTTAGGCATTAGGGGTTAGGGGTTAGGGGTTAGGGTTAGTGGTAGGGGTATGGTTAGGGTTAGGGTTTAGGGTTAGGGTAAGGGTTACGGTTAGGGTTACGGTCGTTAGGGTTAGGGTTAGGGGTTAGGGGTTAGGGGTTAGAGTTAGGGTTAGGGTTAGGGTTAGGGTTAGGGTTAGGGTTAGGGTTAGGGTTAGGGGTATGTTTAGGGTTATGGTTAGGGTTTATCGTTAGGGTTTGAGTTAGGGTTAGGGTTAGGGTTTAGGGCTAGGGTTAGAATTTTGGGTTAGGGGCTAGGGTTAGGGCTAGGTTTAGTGTTAGGATGAGGGTTACGGTTAGGTCTAGGGCTAGGGTTCGGGCTTGGGTTAGGGTTTAGGTTTAGGGTTAGGGTTAGTGTTGGTGTTAGTGCTAGGGTTAGGGTTAGGGTTATGGCTAGGGTTAGCGCTAGGGTTATGTTTAGGCTTAGTGTTAGGGCTAGGGCGAGGTCTACGGCTAGAGATAGGGTTAGGGTTAGGGTTAGGATTAGGGTTAGGTTTAGGGTTAGATCCGGTTAGGGTTAGGGTTAGGGTTAGGGTTAGGGTTAGGGTTAGGGTTTGGGTTAGGGTTAGGGTTAGGGTTAGGGTTAGGGTTAGGGTTAGGGTTAGGGTTAGGATTAGGTTTAATGTTACGGTTAGGTTTAGGGTTAGGGTTAGTGTTAGGGTTAGCGTTATGGTTACGGTTAGAGTTTAGGGGTTAAGGGTTAGTGGTTAGGCATTAGGGGTTAGGGGTTAGGGGTTAGGGTTAGCGGTAGGGGTATGGTTAGTGTTAGGGTTTAGGGTTTGGCGTAGGATTAGGGTTAGGGTTAGGGTTAGTTTAAGGGTTAGGGATAGGGTTAGGTTTAGGGTGAGCGCTAGGGTTAGAGTTAGGGTTAGGGCTAGGTTTAGGGTTTGGATTAGGGTTACGGCTAGGTCTAGGGCTAGGGTTCAGGCTAGGGTTAGGGTTTAGGGTTAAGGTTAGGGTTACGTTTAGGGTTTAGGGTTTAGGGTTTAGGGTTAAGGATTAGGGATAGGGCTAGGGTTAGGGTTAGTGTTTAGGTTCGGGTTAGGGTTTAGGGTTTAGGGTTTAGGGTTTGGGTTAGGGATAGGGTTAGGGTTAGGGTTACGGTTATGGTTATGGTTAGAGGTGAGGGGTTAGGGCTTAGAGGTTAGGGTTAGGGTTAGGGTTAGGGTTAGGGTTAGGGTTAGGGTTAGGGTTAGGGTTAGGGTTAGGGTTAGGGTTAGGGTTAGGGTTACGGTTAGGGTTAGGGTTATGGTTAGGGTTTTGAGTCAGGGTTTAGTGTTAGGATTTAAGGTTAGGGTTAGGGTTAGGGTTAGGGTTCAGGGTTTAGGGTTTAAGGTTTAGTGTTTAGGGATAGAGTTAGGGTTAGGTGTAGGGTTCTGGTTAGGGTTTAGTTGTAGGGGCAGTGTTAGTTTTAGTGTTAGTATTAGGGTTAGAGTTGTTTGGAAATATTGAAGGCACAGAGTTCTGTTGAGTGTGGGGTTGCGTAAAGGCTCGGGTTTTTTCGGGTCTAACTCGGGTTCAGCTTCTTGTTGCGGTTAGGGTTATGTTTAGGGTTGTTAGGAAAGAGTGAAGACGCAGAGTCCTGTTGAGTGTGGGGTTGCGTAAAGGCTCCCCCAGGGAGTTCAGGTGTACCCAAAGGCTTCCGCTGAGAGCACTTTTGGATGGCAGAAAGTGGCACCGTATGTGTTTTTTCGGGTCTAACTCGGGTTCAGCTTCTTGTTCCGGTTAGGCTTATGCTTAGGGTTGTTAGGAAAGAGTGAAGACGCAGAGTCCTGTTGAGTGTGGGGTTGCGTAAAGGCTCCCCCAGGGAGTTCAGGTGTACCCAAAGGCTTCCGCTGAGAGCACTTTTTGATGGCAGAAAGTGGCACCGTACGTGTTTTTTCGGGTCTAACTCGGGTTCAGCTTCTTGTTGCGGTTAGGGTTATGTTTAGGGTTGTTAGGAAAGAGTGAAGACGCAGAGTCCTGTTGAGTGTGGGGTTGCGTAAAGGCTCCCCCAGGGAGTTCAGGTGTACCCAAAGGCTTCCGCTGAGAGCACTTTTGGATGGCAGAAAGTGGCACCGTACGTGTTTTTTCGGGTCTAACTCGGGTTCAGCTTCTTGTTGCGGTTAGGGTTATGTTTAGGGTTGTTAGGAAAGAGTGAAGACGCAGAGTCCTGTTGAGTGTGGGGTTGCGTAAAGGCTCCCCCAGGGAGTTCAGGTGTACCCAAAGGCTTCCGCTGAGAGCACTTTTGGATGGCAGAAAGTGGCACCGTACGTGTTTTTTCGGGTCTAACTCGGGTTCAGCTTCTTGTTCCGGTTAGGCTTATGTTTAGGGTTGTTAGGAAAGAGTGAAGACGCAGAGTCCTGTTGAGTGTGGGGTTGCGTAAAGGCTCCCCCAGGGAATTCAGGTGTACCCAAAGGCTTCCGCTGAGAGCACTTTTTGATGGCAGAAAGTGGCACCGTACGTGTTTTTTCGGGTCTAACTCGGGTTCAGCTTCTTGTTGCGGTTAGGGTTATGTTTAGGGTTGTTAGGAAAGAGTGAAGACGCAGAGTCCTGTTGAGTGTGGGGTTGCGTAAAGGCTCCCCAAGGGAGTTCAGGTGTACCCAAAGGCTTCCGCTGAGAGCACTTTTTGATGGCAGAAAGTGGCACCGTACGTGTTTTTTCGGGTCTAACTCGGGTTCAGCTTCTTGTTGCGGTTAGGGTTATGTTTAGGGTTGTTAGGAAAGAGTGAAGACGCAGAGTCCTGTTGAGTGTGGGGTTGCGTAAAGGCTCCCCCAGGGAGTTCAGGTGTACCCAAAGGCTTCCGCTGAGAGCACTTTTGGATGGCAGAAAGTGGCACCGTATGTGTTTTTTCGGGTCTAACTCGGGTTCAGCTTCTTGTTCCGGTTAGGCTTATGTTTAGGGTTGTTAGGAAAGAGTGAAGACGCAGAGTCCTGTTGAGTGTGGGGTTGCGTAAAGGCTCCCCCAGGGAGTTCAGGTGTACCCAAAGGCTTCCGCTGAGAGCACTTTTGGATGGCAGAAAGTGGCACCGTACGTGTTTTTTCGGGTCTAACTCGGGTTCAGCTTCTTGTTGCGGTTAGGGTTATGTTTAGGGTTGTTAGGAAAGAGTGAAGACGCAGAGTCCTGTTG
>NC_139745.1:252500-257500 GCF_964211835.1 Anser anser | reverse complement strand
TTAGGGTTATGTTTAGGGTTGTTAGGAAAGAGTGAAGACGCAGAGTCCTGTTGAGTGTGGGGTTGCGTAAAGGCTCCCCCAGGGAGTTCAGGTGTACCCAAAGGCTTCCGCTGAGAGCACTTTTTGATGGCAGAAAGTGGCACCGTACGTGTTTTTTCAGGTCTAACTCGGGTTGAGCTTCTTGTTGCGGTTAGGGTTATGTTTAGGGTTGTTAGGAAAGAGTGAAGACGCAGAGTCCTGTTGAGTGTGGGGTTGCGTAAAGGCTCCCCCAGGGAGTTCAGGTGTACCCAAAGGCTTCCGCTGAGAGCACTTTTTGATGGCAGAAAGTGGCACCGTACGTGTTTTTTCGGGTCTAACTCGGGTTCAGCTTCTTGTTCCGGTTAGGGTTATGTTTAGGGTTGTTAGGAAAGAGTGAAGACGCAGAGTCCTGTTGAGTGTGGGGTTGCGTAAAGGCTCCCCCAGGGAGTTCAGGTGTACCCAAAGGCTTCCGCTGAGAGCACTTTTGGATGGCAGAAAGTGGCACCGTACGTGTTTTTTCGGGTCTAACTCGGGTTCAGCTTCTTGTTGCGGTTAGGGTTATGTTTAGGGTTGTTAGGAAAGAGTGAAGACGCAGAGTCCTGTTGAGTGTGGGGTTGCGTAAAGGCTCCCCCAGGGAGTTCAGGTGTACCCAAAGGCTTCCGCTGAGAGCACTTTTTGATGGCAGAAAGTGGCACCGTACGTGTTTTTTCGGGTCTAACTCGGGTTCAGCTTCCTGTTCCGGTTCGGGTTATGTTTAGGGTTGTTAGGAAAGAGTGAAGACGCAGAGTCCTGTTGAGTGTGGGGTTGCGTAAAGGCTCCCCCAGGGAGTTCAGGTGTACCCAAAGGCTTCCGCTGAGAGCACTTTTGGATGGCAGAAAGTGGCACCGTACGTGTTTTTTCGGGTCTAACTCGGGTTCAGCTTCTTGTTCCGGTTAGGCTTATGTTTAGGGTTGTTAGGAAAGAGTGAAGACGCAGAGTCCTGTTGAGTGTGGGGTTGCGTAAAGGCTCCCCCAGGGAGTTCAGGTGTACCCAAAGGCTTCCGCTGAGAGCACTTTTGGATGGCAGAAAGTGGCACCGTACGTGTTTTTTCGGGTCTAACTCGGGTTCAGCTTCTTGTTGCGGTTAGGGTTATGTTTAGGGTTGTTAGGAAAGAGTGAAGACGCAGAGTCCTGTTGAGTGTGGGGTTGCGTAAAGGCTCCCCCAGGGAGTTCAGGTGTACCCAAAGGCTTCCGCTGAGAGCACTTTTGGATGGCAGAAAGTGGCACCGTACGTGTTTTTTCGGGTCTAACTCGGGTTCAGCTTCTTGTTGCGGTTAGGGTTATGTTTAGGGTTGTTAGGAAAGAGTGAAGACGCAGAGTCCTGTTGAGTGTGGGGTTGCGTAAAGGCTCCCCCAGGGAGTTCAGGTGTACCCAAAGGCTTCCGCTGAGAGCACTTTTTGATGGCAGAAAGTGGCACCGTACGTGTTTTTTCGGGTCTAACTCGGGTTCAGCTTCTTGTTGCGGTTAGGGTTATGTTTAGGGTTGTTAGGAAAGAGTGAAGACGCAGAGTCCTGTTGAGTGTGGGGTTGCGTAAAGGCTCCCCCAGGGAGTTCAGGTGTACCCAAAGGCTTCCGCTGAGAGCACTTTTTGATGGCAGAAAGTGGCACCGTACGTGTTTTTTCGGGTCTAACTCGGGTTGAGCTTCTTGTTGCGGTTAGGGTTATGTTTAGGGTTGTTAGGAAAGAGTGAAGACGCAGAGTCCTGTTGAGTGTGGGGTTGTGTAAAGGCTCCTCCAGGGAGTTCAGGTGTACCCAAAGGCTTCCGCTGAGAGCACTTTTTGATGGCAGAAAGTGGCACCGTACGTGTTTTTTCGGGTCTAACTCGGGTTGAGCTTCTTGTTGCGGTTAGGGTTATGTTTAGGGTTGTTAGGAAAGAGTGAAGACGCAGAGTCCTGTTGAGTGTGGGGTTGCGTAAAGGCTCCCCCAGGGAGTTCAGGTGTACCCAAAGGCTTCCGCTGAGAGCACTTTTTGATGGCAGAAAGTGGCACCGTACGTGTTTTTTCGGGTCTAACTCGGGTTCAGCTTCTTGTTGCGGTTAGGGTTATGTTTAGGGTTGTTAGGAAAGAGTGAAGACGCAGAGTCCTGTTGAGTGTGGGGTTGCGTAAAGGCTCCCCCAGGGAGTTCAGGTGTACCCAAAGGCTTCCGTTGAGAGCACTTTTTGATGGCAGAAAGTGGCACCGTACGTGTTTTTTCGGGTCTAACTTGGGTTCAGCTTCTTGTTGCGGTTAGGGTTATGTTTAGGGTTGTTAGGAAAGAGTGAAGACGCAGAGTCCTGTTGAGTGTGGGGTTGCGTAAAGGCTCCCCCAGGGTGTTCAGGTGTACCCAAAGGCTTCCGCTGAGAGCACTTTTTGATGGCAGAAAGTGGCACCGTACGTGTTTTTTTGGGTCTAACTCGGGTTGAGCTTCTTGTTGCGGTTAGGGTTATGTTTAGGGTTGTTAGGAAAGAGTGAAGACTCAGAGTCCTGTTGAGTGTGGGGTTGCGTAAAGGCTCCCCCAGGGAGTTCAGGTGTACCCAAAGGCTTCCGCTGAGAGCACTTTTAGACGGCAGAAAGTGGCACCGTACGTGTTTTTTCGGGTCTAACTCGGGTTCAGCTTCTTGTTGCGGTTAGGGTTATGTTTAGGGTTGTTAGGAAAGAGTGAAGACGCAGAGTCCTGTTGAGTGTGGGGTTGCGTAAAGGCTCCCCCAGGGAGTTCAGGTGTACCCAAAGGCTTCCGCTGAGAGCACTTTTTGATGGCAGAAAGTGGCACCGTACGTGTTTTTTCAGGTCTAACTCGGGTTGAGCTTCTTGTTGCGGTTAGGGTTATGTTTAGGGTTGTTAGGAAAGAGTGAAGACGCAGAGTCCTGTTGAGTGTGGGGTTGCGTAAAGGCTCCCCCAGGGAGTTCAGGTGTACCCAAAGGCTTCCGCTGAGAGCACTTTTTGATGGCAGAAAGTGGCACCGTACGTGTTTTTTCGGGTCTAACTCGGGTTCAGCTTCTTGTTCCGGTTAGGGTTATGTTTAGGGTTGTTAGGAAAGAGTGAAGACGCAGAGTCCTGTTGAGTGTGGGGTTGCGTAAAGGCTCCCCCAGGGAGTTCAGGTGTACCCAAAGGCTTCCGCTGAGAGCACTTTTGGATGGCAGAAAGTGGCACCGTACGTGTTTTTTCGGGTCTAACTCGGGTTCAGCTTCTTGTTGCGGTTAGGGTTATGTTTAGGGTTGTTAGGAAAGAGTGAAGACGCAGAGTCCTGTTGAGTGTGGGGTTGCGTAAAGGCTCCCCCAGGGAGTTCAGGTGTACCCAAAGGCTTCCGCTGAGAGCACTTTTTGATGGCAGAAAGTGGCACCGTACGTGTTTTTTCGGGTCTAACTCGGGTTCAGCTTCCTGTTCCGGTTCGGGTTATGTTTAGGGTTGTTAGGAAAGAGTGAAGACGCAGAGTCCTGTTGAGTGTGGGGTTGCGTAAAGGCTCCCCCAGGGAGTTCAGGTGTACCCAAAGGCTTCCGCTGAGAGCACTTTTGGATGGCAGAAAGTGGCACCGTACGTGTTTTTTCGGGTCTAACTCGGGTTCAGCTTCTTGTTCCGGTTAGGCTTATGTTTAGGGTTGTTAGGAAAGAGTGAAGACGCAGAGTCCTGTTGAGTGTGGGGTTGCGTAAAGGCTCCCCCAGGGAGTTCAGGTGTACCCAAAGGCTTCCGCTGAGAGCACTTTTGGATGGCAGAAAGTGGCACCGTACGTGTTTTTTCGGGTCTAACTCGGGTTCAGCTTCTTGTTGCGGTTAGGGTTATGTTTAGGGTTGTTAGGAAAGAGTGAAGACGCAGAGTCCTGTTGAGTGTGGGGTTGCGTAAAGGCTCCCCCAGGGAGTTCAGGTGTACCCAAAGGCTTCCGCTGAGAGCACTTTTGGATGGCAGAAAGTGGCACCGTACGTGTTTTTTCGGGTCTAACTCGGGTTCAGCTTCTTGTTGCGGTTAGGGTTATGTTTAGGGTTGTTAGGAAAGAGTGAAGACGCAGAGTCCTGTTGAGTGTGGGGTTGCGTAAAGGCTCCCCCAGGGAGTTCAGGTGTACCCAAAGGCTTCCGCTGAGAGCACTTTTTGATGGCAGAAAGTGGCACCGTACGTGTTTTTTCGGGTCTAACTCGGGTTCAGCTTCTTGTTGCGGTTAGGGTTATGTTTAGGGTTGTTAGGAAAGAGTGAAGACGCAGAGTCCTGTTGAGTGTGGGGTTGCGTAAAGGCTCCCCCAGGGAGTTCAGGTGTACCCAAAGGCTTCCGCTGAGAGCACTTTTTGATGGCAGAAAGTGGCACCGTACGTGTTTTTTCGGGTCTAACTCGGGTTGAGCTTCTTGTTGCGGTTAGGGTTATGTTTAGGGTTGTTAGGAAAGAGTGAAGACGCAGAGTCCTGTTGAGTGTGGGGTTGTGTAAAGGCTCCTCCAGGGAGTTCAGGTGTACCCAAAGGCTTCCGCTGAGAGCACTTTTTGATGGCAGAAAGTGGCACCGTACGTGTTTTTTCGGGTCTAACTCGGGTTGAGCTTCTTGTTGCGGTTAGGGTTATGTTTAGGGTTGTTAGGAAAGAGTGAAGACGCAGAGTCCTGTTGAGTGTGGGGTTGCGTAAAGGCTCCCCCAGGGAGTTCAGGTGTACCCAAAGGCTTCCGCTGAGAGCACTTTTTGATGGCAGAAAGTGGCACCGTACGTGTTTTTTCGGGTCTAACTCGGGTTCAGCTTCTTGTTGCGGTTAGGGTTATGTTTAGGGTTGTTAGGAAAGAGTGAAGACGCAGAGTCCTGTTGAGTGTGGGGTTGCGTAAAGGCTCCCCCAGGGAGTTCAGGTGTACCCAAAGGCTTCCGTTGAGAGCACTTTTTGATGGCAGAAAGTGGCACCGTACGTGTTTTTTCGGGTCTAACTTGGGTTCAGCTTCTTGTTGCGGTTAGGGTTATGTTTAGGGTTGTTAGGAAAGAGTGAAGACGCAGAGTCCTGTTGAGTGTGG
>NC_139745.1:240000-247500 GCF_964211835.1 Anser anser | reverse complement strand
GGGATAGGGCTAGGGTTAGGGTTAGTGTTTAGGTTCGGGTTAGGGTTTAGGGTTTAGGGTTTAGGGTTTGGGTTAGGGATAGGGTTAGGGTTAGGGTTACGGTTATGGTTATGGTTAGAGGTTAGGGGTTAGGGCTTAGAGGTTAGGGTTAGGGTTAGGGTTAGGGTTAGGGTTAGGGTTAGGGTTAAGGTTAGGGTTAGGGTTAGGGTTAGGGTTAGGGTTAGGGTTAGGGTTAGGGTTAGGGTTAGGGTTAGGGTTAGGGTTACGGTTAGGGTTAGGGTTATGGTTAGGGTTTTGAGTCAGGGTTTAGTGTTAGGATTTAAGGTTAGGGTTAGGGTTAGGGTTAGGGTTAGGGTTCAGGGTTTAGGGTTTAAGGTTTAGTGTTTAGGGATAGAGTTAGGGTTAGGTGTAGGGTTCTGGTTAGGGTTTAGTTGTAGGGGCAGTGTTAGTTTTAGTGTTAGTATTAGGGTTAGAGTTGTTTGGAAATATTGAAGGCACAGAGTTCTGTTGAGTGTGGGGTTGCGTAAAGGCTCGGGTTTTTTCGGGTCTAACTCGGGTTCAGCTTCTTGTTGCGGTTAGGGTTATGTTTAGGGTTGTTAGGAAAGAGTGAAGACGCAGAGTCCTGTTGAGTGTGGGGTTGCGTAAAGGCTCCCCCAGGGAGTTCAGGTGTACCCAAAGGCTTCCACTGAGAGCACTTTTTGATGGCAGAAAGTGGCACCGTACGTGTTTTTTCGGGTCTAACTCGGGTTGAGCTTCTTGTTCCGGTTAGGGTTATGTTTAGGGTTGTTAGGAAAGAGTGAAGACTCAGAGTCCTGTTGAGTGTGGGGTTGCATAAAGGCTCCCCCAGGGAGTTCAGGTGTACCCAAAGGCTTCCGCTGAGAGCACTTTTTGATGGCAGAAAGTGGCACCGTACGTGTTTTTTCGGGTCTAACTCGGGTTCAGCTTCTTGTTGCGGTTAGGGTTATGTTTAGGGTTGTTAGGAAAGAGTGAAGACGCAGAGTCCTGTTGAGTGTGGGGTTGCGTAAAGGCTCCCCCAGGGAGTTCAGGTGTACCCAAAGGCTTCCGCTGAGAGCACTTTTAGACGGCAGAAAGTGGCACCGTCCGTGTTTTTTCGGGTCTAACTCGGGTTCAGCTTCTTGTTGCGGTTAGGGTTATGTTTAGGGTTGTTAGGAAAGAGTGAAGACGCAGAGTCCTGTTGAGTGTGGGGTTGCGTAAAGGCTCCCCCAGGGAGTTCAGGTGTACCCAAAGGCTTCCGCTGAGAGCACTTTTTGATGGCAGAAAGTGGCACCGTACGTGTTTTTTGAGGTCTAACTCGGGTTGAGCTTCTTGTTGCGGTTAGGGTTATGTTTAGGGTTGTTAGGAAAGAGTGAAGACGCAGAGTCCTGTTGAGTGTGGGGTTGCGTAAAGGCTCCCCCAGGGAGTTCAGGTGTACCCAAAGGCTTCCGCTGAGAGCACTTTTTGATGGCAGAAAGTGGCACCGTACGTGTTTTTTCGGGTCTAACTCGGGTTCAGCTTCTTGTTGCGGTTAGGGTTATGTTTAGGGTTGTTAGGAAAGAGTGAAGACGCAGAGTCCTGTTGAGTGTGGGGTTGCGTAAAGGCTCCCCCAGGGAGTTCAGGTGTACCCAAAGGCTTCCGCTGAGAGCACTTTTGGATGGCAGAAAGTGGCACCGTACGTGTTTTTTCGGGTCTAACTCGGGTTCAGCTTCTTGTTGCGGTTAGGGTTATGTTTAGGGTTGTTAGGAAAGAGTGAAGACGCAGAGTCCTGTTGAGTGTGGGGTTGCGTAAAGGCTCCCCCAGGGAGTTCAGGTGTACCCAAAGGCTTCCGCTGAGAGCACTTTTTGATGGCAGAAAGTGGCACCGTACGTGTTTTTTCGGGTCTAACTCGGGTTGAGCTTCTTGTTCCGGTTCGGGTTATGTTTAGGGTTGTTAGGAAAGAGTGAAGACGCAGAGTCCTGTTGAGTGTGGGGTTGCGTAAAGGCTCCCCCAGGGAGTTCAGGTGTACCCAAAGGCTTCCGCTGAGAGCACTTTTTGATGGCAGAAAGTGGCACCGTACGTGTTTTTTCGGGTCTAACTCGGGTTCAGCTTCTTGTTGCGGTTAGGGTTATGTTTAGGGTTGTTAGGAAAGAGTGAAGACGCAGAGTCCTGTTGAGTGTGGGGTTGCGTAAAGGCTCCCCCAGGGAGTTCAGGTGTACCCAAAGGCTTCCGCTGAGAGCACTTTTTGATGGCAGAAAGTGGCACCGTACGTGTTTTTTCGGGTCTAACTCGGGTTCAGCTTCTTGTTGCGGTTAGGGTTATGTTTAGGGTTGTTAGGAAAGAGTGAAGACGCAGAGTCCTGTTGAGTGTGGGGTTGCGTAAAGGCTCCCCCAGGGAGTTCAGGTGTACCCAAAGGCTTCCGCTGAGAGCACTTTTTGATGGCAGAAAGTGGCACCGTACGTGTTTTTTCGGGTCTAACTCGGGTTCAGCTTCTTGTTGCGGTTAGGGTTATGTTTAGGGTTGTTAGGAAAGAGTGAAGACGCAGAGTCCTGTTGAGTGTGGGGTTGCGTAAAGGCTCCCCCAGGGAGTTCAGGTGTACCCAAAGGCTTCCGCTGAGAGCACTTTTGGATGGCAGAAAGTGGCACCGTACGTGTTTTTTCGGGTCTAACTCGGGTTCAGCTTCTTGTTGCGGTTAGGGTTATGTTTAGGGTTGTTAGGAAAGAGTGAAGACGCAGAGTCCTGTTGAGTGTGGGGTTGCGTAAAGGCTCCCCCAGGGAGTTCAGGTGTACCCAAAGGCTTCCGCTGAGAGCACTTTTTGATGGCAGAAAGTGGCACCGTCCGTGTTTTTTCGGGTCTAACTCGGGTTCAGCTTCTTGTTGCGGTTAGGGTTATGTTTAGGGTTGTTAGGAAAGAGTGAAGACGCAGAGTCCTGTTGAGTGTGGGGTTGCGTAAAGGCTCCCCCAGGGAGTTCAGGTGTACCCAAAGGCTTCCGCTGAGAGCACTTTTTGATGGCAGAAAGTGGCACCGTACGTGTTTTTTCGGGTCTAACTCGGGTTGAGCTTCTTGTTCCGGTTAGGGTTATGTTTAGGGTTGTTAGGAAAGAGTGAAGACTCAGAGTCCTGTTGAGTGTGGGGTTGCGTAAAGGCTCCCCCAGGGAGTTCAGGTGTACCCAAAGGCTTCCACTGAGAGCACTTTTTGACGGCAGAAAGTGGCACCGTACGTGTTTTTTCGGGTCTAACTCGGGTTGAGCTTCTTGTTGCGGTTAGGGTTATGTTTAGGGTTGTTAGGAAAGAGTGAAGACTCAGAGTCCTGTTGAGTGTGGGGTTGCATAAAGGCTCCCCCAGGGAGTTCAGGTGTACCCAAAGGCTTCCGCTGAGAGCACTTTTTGATGGCAGAAAGTGGCACCGTACGTGTTTTTTCGGGTCTAACTCGGGTTCAGCTTCTTGTTGCGGTTAGGGTTATGTTTAGGGTTGTTAGGAAAGAGTGAAGACGCAGAGTCCTGTTGAGTGTGGGGTTGCGTAAAGGCTCCCCCAGGGAGTTCAGGTGTACCCAAAGGCTTCCGCTGAGAGCACTTTTTGATGGCAGAAAGTGGCACCGTACGTGTTTTTTCGGGTCTAACTCGGGTTCAGCTTCTTGTTGCGGTTAGGGTTATGTTTAGGGTTGTTAGGAAAGAGTGAAGACGCAGAGTCCTGTTGAGTGTGGGGTTGCGTAAAGGCTCCCCCAGGGAGTTCAGGTGTACCCAAAGGCTTCCGCTGAGAGCACTTTTTGATGGCAGAAAGTGGCACCGTACGTGTTTTTTCGGGTCTAACTCGGGTTGAGCTTCTTGTTGCGGTTAGGGTTATGTTTAGGGTTGTTAGGAAAGAGTGAAGACGCAGAGTCCTGTTGAGTGTGGGGTTGCGTAAAGGCTCCCCCAGGGAGTTCAGGTGTACCCAAAGGCTTCCGCTGAGAGCACTTTTTGATGGCAGAAAGTGGCACCGTACGTGTTTTTTCGGGTCTAACTCGGGTTCAGCTTCTTGTTGCGGTTAGGGTTATGTTTAGGGTTGTTAGGAAAGAGTGAAGACGCAGAGTCCTGTTGAGTGTGGGGTTGCGTAAAGGCTCCCCCAGGGAGTTCAGGTGTACCCAAAGGCTTCCGCTGAGAGCACTTTTGGATGGCAGAAAGTGGCACCGTACGTGTTTTTTCGGGTCTAACTCGGGTTCAGCTTCTTGTTGCGGTTAGGGTTATGTTTAGGGTTGTTAGGAAAGAGTGAAGACGCAGAGTCCTGTTGAGTGTGGGGTTGCGTAAAGGCTCCCCCAGGGAGTTCAGGTGTACCCAAAGGCTTCCGCTGAGAGCACTTTTTGATGGCAGAAAGTGGCACCGTACGTGTTTTTTCGGGTCTAACTCGGGTTCAGCTTCTTGTTCCGGTTCGGGTTATGTTTAGGGTTGTTAGGAAAGAGTGAAGACGCAGAGTCCTGTTGAGTGTGGGGTTGCGTAAAGGCTCCCCCAGGGAGTTCAGGTGTACCCAAAGGCTTCCGCTGAGAGCACTTTTTGATGGCAGAAAGTGGCACCGTACGTGTTTTTTCGGGTCTAACTCGGGTTGAGCTTCTTGTTGCGGTTAGGGTTATGTTTAGGGTTGTTAGGAAAGAGTGAAGACGCAGAGTCCTGTTGAGTGTGGGGTTGCGTAAAGGCTCCCCCAGGGAGTTCAGGTGTACCCAAAGGCTTCCGCTGAGAGCACTTTTTGATGGCAGAAAGTGGCACCGTACGTGTTTTTTCGGGTCTAACTCGGGTTCAGCTTCTTGTTGCGGTTAGGGTTATGTTTAGGGTTGTTAGGAAAGAGTGAAGACGCAGAGTCCTGTTGAGTGTGGGGTTGCGTAAAGGCTCCCCCAGGGAGTTCAGGTGTACCCAAAGGCTTCCGCTGAGAGCACTTTTTGATGGCAGAAAGTGGCACCGTACGTGTTTTTTCGGGTCTAACTCGGGTTCAGCTTCTTGTTGCGGTTAGGGTTATGTTTAGGGTTGTTAGGAAAGAGTGAAGACGCAGAGTCCTGTTGAGTGTGGGGTTGCGTAAAGGCTCCCCCAGGGAGTTCAGGTGTACCCAAAGGCTTCCGCTGAGAGCACTTTTGGATGGCAGAAAGTGGCACCGTACGTGTTTTTTCGGGTCTAACTCGGGTTCAGCTTCTTGTTGCGGTTAGGGTTATGTTTAGGGTTGTTAGGAAAGAGTGAAGACGCAGAGTCCTGTTGAGTGTGGGGTTGCGTAAAGGCTCCCCCAGGGAGTTCAGGTGTACCCAAAGGCTTCCGCTGAGAGCACTTTTTGATGGCAGAAAGTGGCACCGTCCGTGTTTTTTCGGGTCTAACTCGGGTTCAGCTTCTTGTTGCGGTTAGGGTTATGTTTAGGGTTGTTAGGAAAGAGTGAAGACGCAGAGTCCTGTTGAGTGTGGGGTTGCGTAAAGGCTCCCCCAGGGAGTTCAGGTGTACCCAAAGGCTTCCGCTGAGAGCACTTTTTGATGGCAGAAAGTGGCACCGTACGTGTTTTTTCGGGTCTAACTCGGGTTCAGCTTCTTGTTGCGGTTAGGGTTATGTTTAGGGTTGTTAGGAAAGAGTGAAGACGCAGAGTCCTGTTGAGTGTGGGGTTGTGTAAAGGCTCCTCCAGGGAGTTCAGGTGTACCCAAAGGCTTCCGCTGAGAGCACTTTTTGATGGCAGAAAGTGGCACCGTACGTGTTTTTTCGGGTCTAACTCGGGTTGAGCTTCTTGTTGCGGTTAGGGTTATGTTTAGGGTTGTTAGGAAAGAGTGAAGACGCAGAGTCCTGTTGAGTGTGGGGTTGCGTAAAGGCTCCCCCAGGGAGTTCAGGTGTACCCAAAGGCTTCCGCTGAGAGCACTTTTTGATGGCAGAAAGTGGCACCGTACGTGTTTTTTCGGGTCTAACTCGGGTTCAGCTTCTTGTTGCGGTTAGGGTTATGTTTAGGGTTGTTAGGAAAGAGTGAAGACGCAGAGTCCTGTTGAGTGTGGGGTTGCGTAAAGGCTCCCCCAGGGAGTTCAGGTGTACCCAAAGGCTTCCGCTGAGAGCACTTTTTGATGGCAGAAAGTGGCACCGTACGTGTTTTTTCGGGTCTAACTCGGGTTGAGCTTCTTGTTCCGGTTAGGGTTATGTTTAGGGTTGTTAGGAAAGAGTGAAGACGCAGAGTCCTGTTGAGTGTGGGGTTGCGTAAAGGCTCCCCCAGGGAGCTCAGGTGTACCCAAAGGCTTCCGCTGAGAGCACTTTTTGATGGCAGAAAGTGGCACCGTACGTGTTTTTTTGGGTCTAACTCGGGTTGAGCTTCTTGTTGCGGTTAGGGTTATGTTTAGGGTTGTTAGGAAAGAGTGAAGACTCAGAGTCCTGTTGAGTGTGGGGTTGCGTAAAGGCTCCCCCAGGGAGTTCAGGTGTACCCAAAGGCTTCCGCTGAGAGCACTTTTGGATGGCAGAAAGTGGCACCGTACGTGTTTTTTCGGGTCTAACTCGGGTTCAGCTTCTTGTTGCGGTTAGGGTTATGTTTAGGGTTGTTAGGAAAGAGTGAAGACGCAGAGTCCTGTTGAGTGTGGGGTTGCGTAAAGGCTCCCCCAGGGAGTTCAGGTGTACCCAAAGGCTTCCGCTGAGAGCACTTTTAGACGGCAGAAAGTGGCACCGTACGTGTTTTTTCGGGTCTAACTCGGGTTGAGCTTCTTGTTGCGGTTAGGGTTATGTTTAGGGTTGTTAGGAAAGAGTGAAGACGCAGAGTCCTGTTGAGTGTGGGGTTGCGTAAAGGCTCCCCCAGGGAGTTCAGGTGTACCCAAAGGCTTCCGCTGAGAGCACTTTTTGATGGCAGAAAGTGGCACCGTACGTGTTTTTTCGGGTCTAACTCGGGTTGAGCTTCTTGTTGCGGTTAGGGTTATGTTTAGGGTTGTTAGGAAAGAGTGAAGACGCAGAGTCCTGTTGAGTGTGGGGTTGCGTAAAGGCTCCCCCAGGGAGTTCAGGTGTACCCAAAGGCTTCCGCTGAGAGCACTTTTTGATGGCAGAAAGTGGCACCGTACGTGTTTTTTCGGGTCTAACTCGGGTTCAGCTTCTTGTTCCGGTTAGGCTTATGTTTAGGGTTGTTAGGAAAGAGTGAAGACGCAGAGTCCTGTTGAGTGTGGGGTTGCGTAAAGGCTCCCCCAGGGAGTTCAGGTGTACCCAAAGGCTTCCGCTGAGAGCACTTTTGGATGGCAGAAAGTGGCACCGTACGTGTTTTTTCGGGTCTAACTCGGGTTCAGCTTCTTGTTGCGGTTAGGGTTATGTTTAGGGTTGTTAGGAAAGAGTGAAGACGCAGAGTCCTGTTGAGTGTGGGGTTGCGTAAAGGCTCCCCCAGGGAGTTCAGGTGTACCCAAAGGCTTCCGCTGAGAGCACTTTTTGATGGCAGAAAGTGGCACCGTCCGTGTTTTTTCGGGTCTAACTCGGGTTGAGCTTCTTGTTGCGGTTAGGGTTATGTTTAGGGTTGTTAGGAAAGAGTGAAGACGCAGAGTCCTGTTGAGTGTGGGGTTGCGTAAAGGCTCCCCCAGGGA